>NW_025946107.1:29655-31511 GCF_000764305.2 Hyalella azteca | reverse complement strand
AAAAACCACGTTTTTCTGGTTTTTACATAAATAAAAATAGTGAAATAAAACAAATAAAAAACTTGTAAAAACCATGTTTTCTTAACGGACAAAAAAGAAAACATTTACTCTTACATAAAATTTAAGTTATGTAAAATGTTATGCAATGTTATGTAAGAGTAAATGTTTTTCTTTTTTGTCCCTTAACAAAACGTGGTTTTAAAAGTTTTTTTTTTATTTGTTTTATTTCACTATTTTTATTTATGTAAAAACCAGAAAACGTGGTTTTTAAAAATATTTTTTATATTTACTTATTTGCTACTTTTTAGTTAGCAATTTTAGCAATTCAAATTAATTTCCAAGGTTGGCAAGTGTGGATGTTCGAGAAAAAACTCAATTCCAAACCGCGAATTTTTAGTGTTTTTTTTTATTTTTTTTTTAATTTTTTTTCTATTTTTCTTTTAAGTTATCATTTCTGATGATCAAATCTTGAATTGTTAGGCAGCATAAGCATGCATACCAATTTTCAAGTTTCTAGGATGTTCATAAGAGCTCTAAATTAAGGCCTGAATTTTTGATGACAGACAGACAGACAGACAGGAAACGAAGCTAAGAAAAACGTGGTAAAAACAGTCGGATGCAGGGATAGAATATTAGCAGTCATATCCTGTATTGTGGTGCTGAAAACGTACCCAGGATACGGACAAGCATGACCAGACCGAGGGCCGCCGACGGTATTATCGATCCGACGACGCGTTCACGAGGCGATTGATTATTCGAAACGTCGTATTCTATCAAAATATCATTTGATAACCAAGATTATTCATCTCGCAGAGCCTGCAAGAAATTTCGACTCATTGAGCAACAAACCAGAAAATTGTTAATAAAAAGTATTATCTGTTTTTCAGTCAAATTGCATATATGATATTTTGCATGTTTCTTGAAAGCCTCAATGTTGATTGAATGATATTTAACGATCCAAAGGTAAAGGTGGACACCATTAGGAGACAAGGACCAGCTAATTATTGTCAACATTAATCATCAGCTTACAAGGTACATCAACGAGCATAAGTTCACGAGTATATACTCAGCAAGTAGGAGCAGTGGTTGTAAAATATTTTCGAGTTTTAAAGCTCTTGCGAAAGAAAGATATGCTTGAAATATATTAATCACAAAAATATTAATCACATTTCAGTGAATCACACAGAAAACTGCCAGTAAAAGAATTAAATCATTCAAGATATGACTGCTTTTGCGTTCAATGGAAACTGCACGGCTAATCAATTCAACAGTAAGCCTTGCTCATGTCATGGTGGCGAGAAAGTCATTTACTTGGCGAGTTCCAGCATTTTCTACGCACCGCCTGCAGGTGTGCCTTTCAGCGAGTCCCTGAGATACTTGTGGGTATATGAGTCTTACGTTCACGTATATGAATCTTACGTTTACGTTAAAGTATATGAGTCTTACGTTCACGTATATGAATCTTACGTTTACGTTAAAGTATATGAGTCTTACGTTCACTGCCAATAAATAAGCTGCGAAATTCGTAGTTCACTTGACCAGTATCATATAAAATCATGCTATACATTACAAGTTTGATTGGAATAATAGATAAACGTAGAATTAGGATTTGACTTGTGAAGCAGAGAATTTGCTTTAAAGTCGTCGATATGTCGGCTATTGAGGTAACCATGAAATAAATAACTGTCTTAAGGTTTTAGTTGCATGAGTGAACTATTTCTGATTCCACAACCAAATACTATAAATTCATCATCATCTACCTACATTCATCTGTATTCAGAAGGCTGTCGGGTAACTTGTGTATGAATAACACCTAGCGTTTGAGGGCAGAAGTGTTGTTTAGGTAAGGCTAGGAG
>NW_025946107.1:0-29139 GCF_000764305.2 Hyalella azteca | reverse complement strand
CAAAGGCCGGATCCCTTGTGAATCAAGTCACGAAAAGTTCAAGAATCGGCAACAGGCCATGGGCCTATTTCTTCAACGCCGACACTTCTATTCCATTCTAATAAACCAGAGCGCTGTCATTAGTCGCTCATGTATCCTACAGTCATTTGTTGGTAGCAACACAGAAAAAACTTTAGCACTTAAGTTTAAAGAAAAAATTTTAACGTGAACTCGCGCTCTCGAGCTGTTACTAATCCCAGAGTCAACGATACTCTTCTTTCAATTTTATTTGTAGTAAATTAGCCTGTAGAAGTAAACGTATGGGATATTGCTTGAAATCTGGACGGTTTCAAATTTTGCAACCCACATTTAATTTATTCTTTGATGCTCTACCCAAAAACGGCTACTCCAACAATGAACAAGTTTTCGACATTCAGATATTTTTGATTTTTTAAAGACATTTTTACATATTTTATTGCTTCGAAAAAGGAAATATCGATTCGAAAATTAAATAACATTCCTTAGAGATCACGAAAATTTTTTTAGTTTAAATTTTAAAATGAATGAAGAGAAAAAGAAAAATCCGACAGTAGACTAAAACTGCTACATGCGATACATGTGGCCTTAGGGCTTAGGTGAACAATCCCGTCATAAGCAAGTTGACACGACACTGCTGGCGAAATAAAAGAAGCAGCTACATACTCTTTAGTTATCCGCTTAGTTGTTTGGTTAAATTAGTGTGGGTTAGGTTATGATGATGTTCTAATACAAATTCAACTTAAAATATAGGGTGTAACTTTTCTCTAAATTCAAATTAGTCCAGATTTGCAAGCATTATCTTGAATATAGAGAGTAATATACGCGAACAGCTCACGTTGAAATTTTTCATTGTATCAGCATGGCACTTGGTGTAAGCTGTTTGGTATTTTGAAATTCCGTTACATCTGGCACTCAGCACTTTCGAGTTGAAAACAGCAGTGTCAAACTTGCCGTCAGGTGTCACCTGTTAAAACAATAACTTTGTTGAGTGAGTCATGTGAACATTTGTAACAACTTGAGCGTTTTTCATTAGATTTTTTCAGTTAAATTCCAGTAAGTAATAAAGTACCATAATGTTGTGAATAGAGGTGGGAAAAGTATTAGGCGGGGCATTGGAGGACATCGTATTCAAAAACAACAAAGGTGTGTTAACAAACATCGGATAATTTCGGATAAAAACTAATGAAAGCTTTTCAACTACGCCTTAACTCGTAATTTAGTTACGAAATAATATAGTCAATAGCTTTAGTTTTATATACGCGTCGCGGATACCGGGGAATAAGTTTTCGAATAATAGAGGAAATATTCTTGCCTAAGCTAGAATGTAAAAGTGGTACATACCACGAGACTGCGAACCATTCATCATTGAATTTTATTCGTGCATCACATCCCATCATTGCAAATGTTTATATGGCCCCATATATTAGATTCCCAAGTTACACTTTTTGTATATGCCAAGTACACTTTTGTTATCAGTCGTCTCAGCCCAAGCAGGGCACTCCTACTTTAAAAATGAAATGTAAGATAATTATAATTATCAAATACTCATCTGCCGGCTGAAACAAAGTAAATCGACGAAGTATGGTTATCGCAAAACACTTACGGCTGCGCAGACGCTGCCGCTACGACAGCGAATAGAAACAGAAGTGCACGGGCCATCTTCTTCACTCAGCGATGCGGGAATGCGCGGAGTGTCTCGAGACAGTCGAGGTTTCTGCTACATGAGACACTGGAGCATGGCGCTCATTTTATAGTCTGTGTTGTTGTTGGATCAGGTGCGGTAGAGCGTTAAAACCTGACAACTCTGAGTTTAAGATGGATGATGACGGTGATGCCAGCACATTCCAACAATAGAAACTGAGCAACTTGCCCTAAATGAATTATTCGTTGCTTACGAAAAGAGCCAATGCTTAAACCTAATACCCTGTCAAAATTTAGCCGCGGCAAACAGTCTGATTTCGGTTGCAACTTTCGGATTGGAGATGACTCACATGTGAAATGGCCGCATCTCATAATTAGGAGCCCAGTAGGAGCTATTTTGGGTAATTTCATGGGAAAAAATATAAGGGTCAAATGACACACGAAATCAGCGGCTGGCCAGGCCACCATTGGCTTACCCTGCTCAGTAGCTGGCATGAGTTCTTAGCGCGAGCGTGACAAGTGCCCCTGTCTTTAGTTGAGACGCTGTATGTGCATTGTGCATGGGTACCAACTTATCAACACGCGAACGTTTCAACACTCTTGCATTTCGTGTACGTCAGCATGCTTGCGCTGCGTTATCTACAACACGCTTACATCGAGTGCGTGTTGTTCACGCGAGAGTTGCTTGAGATTCAACACGCGTGCAATGCGTGTCTGTCAACGCGCTTGTTTTGCGAGCGAATAGAAAAACACGTCGGCATTATGTTATCTTCAACACGCTTACGTTACTTTATGTCAATAGGGTTGCTACTAATGCTCGCCAACGCCCGTTTTCAGCAGCGCATGCGTGAACAGCGCTATCTTCAATACGCGATCTAACGCGGACATTTCGTTCCTGTTAACACGCTTGCGATGTGCGAATATGTACAACACGCGTGCATTGCGTTGTCTTGAACACGCTTGTGTTACTTCTATGTCTACATATGTGCGTCGCGTTCTAGCAACAAGCACGCATTTGTTCTTGCGGCATCACCCACAAATTGTAATTACAAGCAAGGCTTCAAAACTCACGCATTCGAGGTAAGACTGATAAACAACCCCCAAAATACTCCCTATTCTAAGGTGGGGTTACCCGTACCCACTACCCCCACTACCCCCGACGCTCTGCGCAGGCACTGGTGTCAATTTCAAACTGTCAGTAGCTTGGTGCATTTCGTCGTGTGTGGATAATTAGACATGCTTCTCGTTTCCATCGTGTATCTTTAGTGTGAACTGTGATGCAAGCTAATAGAAAATAATAAAGTTTCTAAAAGCTGAACATTCTATTTTAGGAATCTTTAGAAACACAACTTCCTAAGTGTTTAATGTCCAGTGCCTCCTAAAGTGAAGATCTTTGGCGGTTAGAACTTGGAATACCGGCAATTTCGACATCCAAGAACGCACCGTCGAGCTTCAAGATCTTTGCTGAAATTTTTAACATGGGTATATTGACATGAACGTGTTATTTCAGCTGTTCGTGTTATTATACTCGAGGTTATAATTTCTGGTTCATCAACCAAGAAATCAGGATCGTTTTGTGGACTATAGAACCGAAAGCTTAGATTCATCAAGTCGGTTAACTTTGAGTTGAGTAGTGCATTTGAGTCGAGTAGTAGCATCTGGCAACCTTACCAACTGGCCGGCGGACAGCTTGCTGCTGAAGACCAGTGCTGCCAGCGCTAGGTTTATAAACTCAGATCTAGGTTTTTGAGTTTCCAGCTAGGTTTCTATATTTTTAATTTACAAACTGAGCTAAATCTAAGTTTTTTAGAGAATGATGCACTGAAAGCAAAAATCAATTAATATTTATTACAAGAAAGCGGAAATTCTACTTCTTATAATTTCTAATACATGTTCGTACAAATTCGTACAGAACTCGTACAGAACTCGTAAGAGGCAGTTCAGTTTACTACCCAGTTGAGAGAGCATGTAATTTCAGTGGTATTGGAGCAGTGATAATCTTTGATTCTTTACTTTGAATCGCAGGCAAAAACAGATCAATTTCATGGAGCTCGTAAAATTTATGATTTATTACTAATTAGTCTCGACAAGAAACATATGCTATGTTTTGTTCAATATGTTCTGAAGAAAGGTAATGCGCTCAACTTGGAATTTCAATCTGAACTTTTTAGGTTACATGTCCTTCACTCGATGGTATCCACTGAATATATAAATGTATTAAGCTTTTTCATTAGGGAAGAATGCTTGACAAAATCAAAACTATGTGATGTTGATCCAAGCTATAGCAAACTATTCAAACCTCTTGAAGATATATTTCTTAGTGGTAGAACAATGGCAGTGTATGAGCAAGAGCCCCTGGCTAATGATGACATTCTTGGAAAATTCAGAAAATACTGTATGAACTTCTTGGTAGCATTGTGTGTACAATTCAAACACAGATTTTCATTTGATGTTAGAATTCTGGCATAGCCTTACGAATCCCCGGAACTTTAGTGTTGGCACTGGAGCGGCAAAGGATCCACCAGGGGGCGGGGGATCCACCCCCCCCGCTCACAACAGAGGAAGAAGGGACTAGCCGCCCCGGACCCCTCTTTAAAAACTTTCAAGGCGAGGGTGAAACCCTCGCCGGCAACCAAGTGTCGCCGTAATGCCGCCATTTTACTTCGCTTAGACGATTCCGGAACTGGCAGTAATGGAAATTTTTAACTCGAGGTATATGCTGACATGATCATGTTATTTTAGCTGCTCGTGTCCATATACTTCAGGTTTTAATTTTGGCTTTCGTTTTCATTAAAATCAGTTGGCATTTATTTTGACAGGATGGGCTGCACGGAACTTAGCGCGTCAGTTTCTCTGTGCTACCTGGCTGGCTTGCACTGGCCAGGTGAAGCTCTTGCTCCCGATTTCCGAGGACTTCCACCGGGCAGCAGCTCGAACCAGTTTACTATTCGCAAGATTAATTTTGTGGTGTTCCCATGAACACTATTCAGAAAGAATAAATACTTTCTTCTTTGACGTTTTTTTCCCATCTTTAATTGTTGTTGATTAAACTCTCCTTCCACTGAAAAGGGAGTTCGCGCTAATGTTTTGTACACCATAATTATAGATCGAATAGCCAGCCATCCACTGAAATTGTTTTCTGATACCTGACAAGGCGACAAAGTGACCATATTGAGGATGCGATTATATAGGGGCAAATGGGGTACATTAAAAAAAAATTAAATGAAAAATAACTAGGTTATATTTTTTAGATACGAAATTCCAAGTTAAAGTAAGCATTACATCCTAGTTTACATCGCTAACAACCTGAGCAAGGATCAGAACTGTCCCATTGACTAGAAATAATAAAAACCTAAAATGAAACAAAATGCCCCACAGTAACACGACCCGGGATACTTGGGACCGCCCATGGAGTACATTGGGACACTTTACCTAATTATGATATCATCAAAATTAACTTCTAATGACAGGTTAGAATTTTACCTCTTTGTTGTACCACATATAGTAGGGTCGCTAAGATGACTTTAATAATTCCAATACGGACTGATTTACTATCATCTGCTTCAGGAAATACAAAATATCTCGATCTTCCTCTACGGCGTCTGTAAAATAATTCAAGTTCTTCATTTTCGTGTTTTGCTAGTTATTAAGCCTACTTAATAAGTTTTCGACTCCGTGAAACCGAATTCTACATGAACGAAGTGCCTGGTATTTCTTTCAACGAATATTTGGATGCGAACGGTTTATTTATTTTTCATATTAGAAAGTCCTGGCTTGAAGAATGGGATAGTTATGGGCGTGGACACTGTCCCAATGTCTCCCAAATGATCTGTCTAGCTATTGTGCCTAAAACCACTATATTGGAAACATTCGGCTGCCATATTAATAATAATAAACCAAGTTTCTATTGCCGGGCCTGTCAGCTGCCACATCAGCTGAGGCACCGCATAAAGGCTTATACAGTAGTGATCGTTCGCATACCGTTTGCGTTGCGTAAACTATCACTTGAAGATATTCGAGGGCACCGATGGACACTCTTTTTCGACGAATTTATTCAGGAAGCGGTATGACATTGGTTGACATACATTGATGAAAATACATACGTACATTGATGAAAATACATACATTGATGAAAATTATTACACGTTGATAGTGGTAGCGTTCATTAACAGCAACAGACACAGCATTAAAGGTACTATCATGTCTCTCGCCACGTGTCGCCTTTCAACTGCCTACTGCTAGCTACTTCCCGAAACTCTAAGACTCTTGTTTAATATTACGACCAAAATGAATAAGTGCAACTTAAAATTGGGAAATGGCTTTTCAAAACTATTTATCTTATTTAATTAATTTTGAGCGAATTACACAACAATTAACAACATATTCAAGCTTTATTTCGTAAAATAGGCACTCCTCTTACATTTAATATGTAAAGAAAAATATTCAGTTGGCTTACCTTAAAACAAAATCTTGCTCACAGGAGAATGCAGGACTGGGCAACACATTTCTCAGCCACGCCAATCAATGCACTAACTTGTGTGCGATTACTTTCTCAAACAGTTGTTTGATATTATTTTTAAGGCATAAAATAATTGGCGAATCCCACTGTGCTCCACATTCTCCCACGTGCCGAAGCAACTTGTCAGCCCTTAAGTATTTTTCGAAGGTTGTGTAAGGTTTCTTTCATCCATAGTGTAGTTTTCAATTGGCAAGTTTGCGGATCTCGGGTGCGTGCTGGTCTCTGTCTCGAGAGCGTGATTAGTTAAAATCAAGTCCGTCTGAGAAAGATGTCGTCATGTGCGCTCCTGGAAGCACCGTATATGTCTTCGTGTGCGCTCCTGGAAGCACCGTATATGTCTTCGTGTGCGCTCCTGGAAGCACCGTATATGTCGTCGTGTGAGCTCCTGGAAGCACCGTATATGTCGTCGTGTGCGCTGAACATTCTTCTACTGACTCCCGCAGTCAGCCTTGCATGAGATCAGGAAGATCATCTACCCCTCATACAAAGCCCCGTACAACGTCTACATATGTCAAAATATTGTGCAGGCAGTAATTTTGAAGACAGGCAGGTTAGGTTAATTGTAGCTGGATGTGCCACAAAGCTGTGTGTATGCATGCATAACTGCGACATTAGCATAACATGCATGCATAACTGTCTTATTGCTGTTACTGTTAATAAATAAATATTACCTAAGTGCGCCTTTTGGCTGTTTATAGGGCAAGCAGGGATGTGGCATTTGGCCTTCTTTATTCCCCATTGTTTTAAATCAAATGAGCATTTACTTAATGGGCTGTAATTGATAAATGAATATATAAATATATATATTATAATAGTAATATTACTAACGAAGTAAATAAGATAGAAGTCCGAAATTAGAAGTGTTATTCCAGGTATTTTATTTGTAGTTTGAATGTTTATATGCCCTTCAGGTTCTAATAAACAGCCCCAACATGTAAATCTTTTTATTTCTATTATAATATGTTATACTTGTTCCTACTTCATATCTCAGGGTAACTGCATTAAAATTCGCTTTATAATTTTGTCGCTGTACGTTGTTATATAATTCCCCATGCCATCTGTCAGGGCAGGCCCTCAAGACCGTTGCAGGAAGGAAGGACAAGGCGAACAAGTTTCAATATTTTACTAAGAAAATGAATAAATTCCTGAAGAGCTGATAGTTGCGGATACAGAGAATGGCACAGTGCGTGCATACCTATCACGTTACTTTAAACTAAATCTAAACTGGAAAGAGATACGGAATTAGCAGAACAAGTCTAAGCTTCTTGTCGGCTCCTCCTTAGTTCTACCACGGACAGATCGCACACACGCAGCGCCCAACTCAACTTGAGGTTTGCCAGCTCAACAGAGCGGACGGACGCTGACGCGACGAATCCGGCCCGCGTAGAACTAGCTGGCTCTAGCAGCTTTAGAAGGGAAACAACAAGGGCTCCGAAGGTAACGTGGTCAGCGCCACCGAGCAGACCCACCGGCATACCTTAAACAAAAGGGACGTAGTCAGCATCAGGCTACAGGTGCTGCCGCGTCAGGGAGTTAAAGCGAGCAGACTGTTGGGGCACTGACAAAATATAGACTAATAGGAAAGCAGGACTGACTAGCGAAATGACTAGCTGGCAAACGAAACGTATTGTCAGACCTTGAGGCTCACAACTTAATCTAATTCACATCCATAATTGTACCCCACCTAAACCAATTAAACACAAGTGACAATTTCAGTATAGTATGACTAAGACAATTTACAAGTATTAGTTCTCATGAAGCAGCTTACTGGTGCATACAGCAGTACAGCAAAGCAATGCTGACAGGTAACGAAGAGCGTACAAGATATGCGCGTCTTCCTGGCTCGACAAGCAGTGAACTAAGCTTCTAACGCGCTTGACCTAACGTGACAATTTTAGCGGGAAATCTATTTTAGCGAGCTTTCCCTCACACCCTCCACAATTATTATATATAGCTCAACAAAGTAAGGGAGCTATATATGTAGTGGAGGGCGTGGGGATTTTTGTTTTGGCTCGAAATTCACGTTCGGCCACCTCTGGCCGGCAAAAATTTTGTGCAACGGACCCGCCAATCGCAGCAAGCACCTTCGCGATAGCGCGGGAGCTGCCAGTGCCTGCCGGCCTGGTCGCTCGCGGTGGGACAGACTGACTGCGGCAGCAGGCCCTTTCCAGGCCGAGAAGCGCTGCCACAATATTGCGCTGCTTACATTTTTATTCGAATACTTCTATTCAAATGTTTAATGTTTGAGAGCTCCAAATAAACACTCATGAACACTTTTGCTACCACAGATCCGCAGTGCGGGCTTACGGGTATATATCCCGGTCCCTACGATGCTGCCTTCTGTGACCCGTTTCTGAATGGTTATTATAAATGCGCTGCGTCAAGAAATGGTCTGGTAAATACGATGTTCCGTTGTGCAGTTCTGTAAATCATCGGTGAAATGCGAGTCTATTCGCTCCTCAGATGTTCGAAGAAAAGCTTGATTTACCAGATTTTACCTGAGAGTAGACGAGTTGTCCATTGCAATCCAACTGAAATTAGACGAGTTATGGATTGACGCCCAATCTGTTAACCATCGCTATCGTGCTGAAATTATACGATTTTCTGGCCCCACACAACAGGAGTTAGACAGAGTTATCAGTCTTTGCCCAACTGAAATTAGATTGTATTTCTGTCTCCATGCTACTGATATATATTCGGTGAATGTTAGTATATATATTCGGTTACTTCCAATTCGGTGAATTGGAAGTAGACAACTGTAATTCGTGTGCAGACGACAGGGAGAAATTTTTGCAATGAAAACTTTTGTTTCTCAGGTGTGGCAGATGTTCACATGAACACATAAAAAATGCATCAGTAAATATATGTACAATCTTTTTGTGCTCGATACATAAATTTTGGGTATTGAGAAGAAAATACAACAGTATATATTAAGGAGACTTGGCATAATAAAATGGTGTACCTTGGGATATATGAGGCCATATAAACATTTGCAATGTTGGAGTGGGATGCACGAATACAGCCCAATGATGAATGGTTCGCAGTCGTAGCACTTTTACATCCTAGTTTAAGCAAGAATATTTCCTCTGGTATTCGAAAACTTATTCCCCGGCATCCGCGACGCAAATAAAAAACAGAAGTTATTGATTATATTATTTCGTAACTAAATTACAAAGTAACGCGCAGTTGAAAAGCTTTCATTAATTTGTATCCAAAATTATCAGATGTTTGTTAACATACCTTCGTAGTTTTTGAATACGATGTCCTCCAATGTCCCGCCTAATACTTTGTCCCACCTGTATTCAGAACATTATATTAGTTTATTATTTACTGGAATTTATCTGAAAAAATCTAATGGAAACTTTTAAATTTGCTATGAATGTTTACATGACTAACTCAACAAAGTAATTATTTCAACAGGTGACATTTTTCGGAAGGTTTGACTCTGCTGCTTTCAACTCGAAAGTGCTGGGTGGCAAATGTAACGGAATTCCAAAATATCAAACAGCTTACGCCAAGTGCTATGCTGATACGATGAAAAATTTAAACGTGAGTTGTTCGTGCATTTTGCTCTCTATATTTAAGATAATGTTTGAAATCTAGACTGATTTGAATTTTAATGAAAAGTGACACCTAATTTTTTTGATTAAATAAGTCTCAGCACATCATCAAAACCTAACTCACACGAATTTAACCAAACAACAAAGCGGATAACCAAAGAGTGTGTAACTGTTTCGTATATTTCGCCAGTAGTGTCGTATCAGCTTACTTATGACGGGATTGTTCACCTGTTTTCGTAA
Organism: Hyalella azteca; assembly: GCF_000764305.2. Lineage (NCBI taxonomy): Eukaryota > Metazoa > Arthropoda > Malacostraca > Amphipoda > Hyalellidae > Hyalella > Hyalella azteca. Next base: position 19,161 of record NW_025946107.1, on the reverse strand, counting down.
TCTTTAAGGAATCTTATTTTATTTCTGAATCGATCTTTTCTTTTTTCGAAGCAATAAAATATGTTAAAATATAAAAAAAAAATAAAAAATGTCTGATTAGCGAAAACTTGCTCATTGTTGGATTTGCCGCTCTTGGGTAAGGCATTAAAGAATAAATTAAATGTGCGTAGCAAAATTTGAAACCGTCCAGATTTCAAGCAATATCCCATACGTTTACTTCTACAGGCTAATTTACTACAAATAAGATTGGTAGAAGAGTATCGTCCATTCTGAGGTTGGTTACAGCACGATCGTGCGATTTCTCGTTAGAATTTTTTTCTTTAAATTTAAGTATCAAAGTTTTTCTATATTTATATTAACAAATGACGGGAGAATACATGAGCGACTAATGCCAGCGCCCTAGTTTAATAAACATATAGAGCGCACCATAGTTATTTACCATGTACTACGAATCAGCTCCAAGTAAATTCAAATTAAATCAACATTAGAAATGACCAGTTGCTATATTTCAGCCTGGTCCAAAAGAAAACATATCTTAGGAAATTTAACTGTCCTGAGCTTTTCGTACTGAGTGATTCCATGCTGTAAGATTCAATGCTCTTAGAGTTTCGTACGGGCCTAATTTGGCGCAGTGATGCCTCTCTTCATACGTGCTCTGAGATTCTCGAAATATCCCAAACTAACCTTGAGGTTTGAAGCACGGTTGAAAGCTGACAAATTAGGATGCTTCCGGTACCTGTGCTTATAGTACTCTATGCGTTTGTTCCGAAGATCCGGAATTCACAAAATTCTACCTATTTGAATATGAACTATTTACGAGTCAGACTCTTCATTACAATTGTTCATCGCACGTCTCAAAAAGGTCGTGCGTAGTCGTGCCAAAACGCAAATTTTATCGTTCTTTATCTCGATGCCGTAATTGAATATTTGCTCCTGAGTAATAATAATAATGTATTGCATGTATAATAATAATGTATAATATAATAATAATGTATTGCATTACAGTTCGCGCGGCTCATTGTGTGCCTCCAAGTCGCTATGGCGTAGCATCCCGCATGGCCATCAGGGGCACGACTCACGACGCTCCTGCTTCTTCGGGATTTGCAGATTTCGCCGGAAGATCATCGGTGCCTCATAATTCGGATATTTTCTAAACTGGTTCAAAAAAGAACCAAACAAACTGGTTCATTCTAATAAACTGTTTCAAACCAGTTTATTTGGTTTCTTATTTCAAGTTATTATGTTGAAATTTCGTGGACTTAATAAAGCAGATTCATTGCAGAAACTTTTTTAACCTGTCAAAGAAGAACTTTGCACACGGAATTAATCTGCAGAGTTAAAAAAATGAAGTGATCCAATGTTAAACTGACTCATTTCACGGATAAATTGTGTGATGATTGGATTCCTTCCATCACAATAGTTAACTGATTTAACTGATGAACTGGGACAACAAATTGCAAGGACAGTTTTCGACAAGATTCAACATGCACATATGATTGAGTGACATTTTCCAAGGTGTGAATAAAATTTATATGAATCTTACGTTTACGTTAAAGTATATGAGTCTTACGTTCACGTATATGAATCTTACGTTTACGTTAAAGTATATGAGTCTTACGTTCACTGCCAATAAATAAGCTGCGAAATTCGTAGTTCACTTGACCAGTATCATATAAAATCATGCTATACATTACAAGTTTGATTGGAATAATAGATAAACGTAGAATTAGGATTTGACTTGTGAAGCAGAGAATTTGCTTTAAAGTCGTCGATATGTCGGCTATTGAGGTAACCATGAAATAAATAACTGTCTTAAGGTTTTAGTTGCATGAGTGAACTATTTCTGATTCCACAACCAAATACTATAAATTCATCATCTTCTGCCTAAATTAATCTGTATTCAGAAGGCTGTCGCGTAACTTATGGATAAATAACACCTAGCGTTTGAGGGCAGAAGGGTTGTTTGTGTTGTGAAGTGTTCGGAGCTAATACTAGCACCGAGTATAAGCACGTCAACTTTCACCCCTGGGCTCTAAGCAGTCCTTGCCTGTCAACATTGTGTGTGTATGGGTCGTGAAAAAGTTAGGAGTTCAGCGTGAAAATTCGTGTTTGTAGTTTCGATGGATTGAGTTTAGGGAAAATAAAGGCCGGTAACTCTGAGCCTGTGTGAGTTCAGGTGTACTAATATCCATCCACATGGGGGAGTGAATGAGCGTGTCCTTACTGATGTGTATCTTGGTTTATTGTAGGGAGTAAGTGTAGTTTGTGAGCGTAGTTTGTGCGACGCGCTAAACTACCGCTGTGATGATTACTTCAGGACCTTACACGCTCTTAGTCGGATGTTCTTCCTCTATTTAGGCAAGTTGTCGATCCCATAAACGTTGGGGCTACACTGCAGATCCAGTGGTGCACAACGGTTTAGGGCCTAAGTACATGAAAACATGCAGACCAACACCTCTTACCTGCGGTTGCAGACAGCCCCTCTTTGTATCTACGACGACTCCGACAATCGTGTGGGAGATTCCTGGTCGATTCCTGTAGTAACACCTCACAGTTTCTAACTTTAAATAATTACTACCTTAGAGTGTCACTCTTTCATTCCTCCTTATTTTATTTTAAGGCTATTAATTCGAACCGAAAACCCTTGAGACATTATATATAATAAATTTTTATCCAAACTTCATAAAAAACACATCTGACGTAACAATCACTTGTAAAAATTGTTATCGAAAATGGTATAGTTTTAAGGAATCCTTGTCTTTTTAATTTAAGCGTTAACTGCAATCTTAGGCCATTAATATAATTAGCCTTGAAACTATTTTCGTTTATTTCAATACGTAATTAATCGAATAGCCTGACACCCATTCTAGCGACTTGGTGGGATAGCGGGCTTGCGCCCGCTATCCCACTCCTCGGGTCAGCCTCATTTTCTGCAACCTACTTCGGGAGGCCATGATCGGACTTCGCTGACCATTCGCCGCCTTTTGACTTCAGTCATGAAGGGCTAGTCCCTTAGCTTCCCGGCATGATCTCTCTTTTTTGCAGTTCTGTGTTGTCAGCAAATATCACCATAACTTATATACCGCGAAACTGAAACGAATGTCACGAAAATTAATAATAGAATCTGGATAACTACTTAATATAACATACATAATAATATCTGTGTCGACATATTATGTCATGCAAAGCCATTTCAAGAATATAAAATGTAAGCTATATCAAGAATACAATTGCGTTAATTCAGGCGCTTCATCTACTTTTTAAAGTCGAGCATAGCGGAGACTAGCTTGCGACGTGTTTAAATAGGTTGTGCGAATTTCCCCCGTTGTTATTATTGTCCAATCGAGGATGTCTGCAATGTACGTGATGCGGTGATGCGCGGTTAACGTATTTAAAAAAGTAAATGATAAATAATAATGAAAAGACTTTATTGCACTACTCTATTCTAATTAACGAATTGTATAATCAACGTGTTGTAAACTATTCTACTGAACAAACACTCATGGACGTCAACACTTTACTTCTTGGCTTCATCTTCGTGTGCTTTTCTGCTTCAACTCAAAGTTGAGCTCAAGTCTTGCAATCGGAGGCCCGAAGCTTTACTCCGCTCAGGCTTTCCACGGCACAATAATTATTTAACCTTGGCCTTCAGCAATTTATTTTCGTTTAACTCCAAACCAAAATGACCATACGAAATTTCGAATAATAGCCAATTTTTAAACAAATATTGCATCATCATCATTAATGATCAACTATTTCTATCCCTTGTCTTGTGATGTCGACCTCTTACTTCGTTGATAACATTTCAGTTGCAGCAAGATTATCGTATTAACTTCAATTTATAGTAAACGAATGCGGCAAAACCATACAACTCCCGCCTATAAATTCCATCGGAGAATTCATTGCGGTGTTCTCCCATCCCGGGTTTGGATGCAAGGCTTTCCCCGATGGTTCGTCCTACAACTGCAGCATCACGTTCACGTCATCTTAAGGACTGGAGTTTCAGTATTTTAATTATTTTTCTGGCGCTAACTTGTCCTGCGACGGCTACACGCTGGGCCTTGAAATAAGACACTGGGACGGTTCAGAATACGTCAACTTGTGCACTATGGAATGGGTCAGTGATAGGAAGTTCAGTACAATCTCCCCATATTACAACGACTGAGTTATGCGAATATTCTATTTGCGCACAATTTCAATGAAGATTTATGTGCAAGGTATTTGTCATCGCATTGAGTCACGATCTTTCTGTTTACTTACTCAATATAAATCCCAGCTGAACAATCACTCTAATTTGAATCGTAGTTGCTAAATAGTTGAATATTTTATCTATTCGATCTTCGCATTGAAAGTTAATTTCCTTAGTTCCCTCTATTTGCACAATATTGCAGGGCTGCACTATTTTATACATTTTTTTTGTCTAAAAACCTGTTCGTTGTCACCTGCTGACTCCTCTATTATTCTTCATGCATTACCGATTCAAATCAAATTTCATTAATTGTATATAGGAATTCAATGAAAAAATTTCCTCACATTAGTGGTCTTGAGAATTTAAGTCACTAAAACATATGATCACTCTGAGCGTCGCTGTTAAATTACCTCCTAATATGGTTTTAATTTTCAGAGCGGAGGCTTGGCTTCTGTAACATTCATTTTCCGAGGCACTGCGGCGGCGAAGACGTTCAAAGCGCGGTTCGCAGTTTATATCGATATGAAGTGATGAGACTGGCAGCCTAGTGGCAAACCGCTGGAATAGCGGTATTTGATGGGAGGTATCTAAGAGTGTGTGTGACAATTAGAATTTCCTACTGACAACATTTTGATCCTCATTGGTGATTAGTTTAGAGATTCGGGGTTTTCTGCTGTCTCTGGTGATAACTGACAATAATCTCGAGCAGAGGTTTGTTATTTGGATTTGGTTCAGATTTTGACACAATGCGAAATTAGCGAAACTTTGGCATGACTTTTACAGTGCAAAGCATGTTTTGTTTTCATGTTTATCGGTTGTTGGCAACTTCGGGTTGCACAAAAAGTCAGGTTGAAGGCAACGTTGAGCTGTTCGCAACTTTGGTCTGTGGGCAACATCATGAGGAAGCAATTGTCTGCAATAGACATTCTTTGAATTGCTTTTATAATCATAAATGCCGCATGTGGTGTAGCAAGAACGATTAATACGTGTGCTTAGTACTCTGAAGGCATGTGTTCCTTAATGCATGTTTTGTTTTCTTGCTGTAATAAGTAGCGTTGCTGATAATTGGCCGAGTTGTGTGCAAGTTTCGTGGATCCCAAAAGGGATAATTTTTTTGACATATTTACAATGCTTTTGGATCGAGTCATTCCCATGACCGAATTGATCTTAATTTTACCGGCACTCCAAGCTCTCACTGCGCATTGATCTTCAGTGAACTACGCGAAATCAGGAGCTTGGATGTGTGTTTGGGCGACCATCCATGTGTTGGATGCGTTTAATAAAGTTTAAAACGGTTTGCACGATTTGTAGGGGTTTAACGGTTATCGTGTTTTAAAGTATGCTGTTTGCAAGGGAAATTCACCTTATTCCGGCTGTTGGAAGAATTATGTTTGTGATCAATTAGTTTTGGCGACTTTAGCGTCTCTATTAGGTTATGCCTATAAGGTTGGCTACACGGCCACACGCGTGACGTGGCCGTCCCGATATTGGGGCCCGCTTTAGTGCTGGGTTCAGTTATTCGCCAGGACTCAGTCGGAGCTTACCTACCGTCACTGCTAACTAGTGTACTTGTAGCGTTTCTATTAGGTAAGTGAAAGTAAGATTTAGTTGTTTCCTATAACTATGGAACATTGTCCCGTTTGAAATCTGTGTTTGATAATGTGTCATTAGTGTTAGTATTAGGGACGTTCTTGCTGGTTAGTCCTATTGACCATCATTATTCGGCAGGACCGATCTCTTGCCTGGCCAGCGGGAACGGCTCCTATTTAGGCCGACACTGGCGGTGTTGCGTCACCTAAGTATCCGCATATTCGAGCCCCTATTGCTGATGTGCACCTCNGTAGTGTTACTTTAGCTGTGTGAAGTGGTGATGCCAAGCACGAGTGTTGTTACTTTAGCTGTGTGAAGCTGTGATGCCACGCACGAGTGCTGTTGCTTAAGCTGTGTGAAGTGGTGATGCCACGCACGAGTGCTGTTACTTTAGCTGTGTGAAGTGGTGATGCCAAGCACTAGTGCTGTTACTTTAGCTGCGCGAAGTGGTGATGCCAAGCACGAGTGTGTTACTTTAGCTGTGTGAAGTTGTCTAAAACGATACTAATACGTCTAGTAGAACGTGACCGTTCATGACAAGAAAAGCCGTTTTCAGACGGCCACCTGAACCTACCTCATTTGTGTCGTAGATTCGGGTGCGACCGGCTACTGTTCCGGTCGTAAACTTTAGCCTTAAGTCTACTGAATATATGACTTTTTCAACTATATGATTTGATACGCATATATTGTCATAAGTGAGTAATTTTTAGGTTAGGTTGTCAGTCAGAAGCAGCACTGTGCACCTTGATCATGTGCTTGAGTGACTTTTCATACAGTCTCACCTAATTTTCAGCTGCAACTTGTTCACGTATTAGGGAAACTTTTTCCTTCATCCTGGTTCCAACGTTGCCACGTAAATTCAATGGGTTTAAAGTAAAGTAAAGTACGATCTAGCGTCAGCGGTTTCCTACCTGACGTCTGTCGCCCTGCCTGACGTCTGTCGCCCTACCGGGACGAGCACGGGACAAATCCGAGGATTGGCGTGCGCACTAAGTCAGAGGTGAGCTGTGTGACTTGTCACAGTTGGATGCTTGTGATCGGGGGGTGCGTGCTGCTATCTGATAAATCCAGGAAGTACCTGACACCCGCATTGACTATAACAATTACTATATAACTATAACTATTACTGAATAATTATAACTATTACAGAATAACTATTACAGAATAACAGAATTATTACTATTACTGGATAACTATAATTGTATAACTATAACTATTACTTTAGACCCATAACTGAAACGAAAAGTGAAATCTCTGTCGTATTCCCCCAGCTTCCCGATCTTCGGCCTGCACGGGTGCGACACGGACCTCATTCGAGCGGGTGCCATGATCTACCTCCAGTTTTCAACATTTGTGAGCCAGTTTTTGTTCTTTAAATAAATTTGTTGTAGTTTCGACTATTTCGATTTATGTGTTATCTTGGCCCTTTGCGTTTTCGTCAGAAGTGGTGATGCCAAGCGCTAGTGCTGTTACTTTATCTGGGCGGAGTGGTGATGCCAAGCATTTTTGCTGTCTACAGCTGTATCAAGAACTTCTTTCGACTTTTTGCAGCTCAGAATTCATATTTTTGCTCAATAAAATAACTGTTCAGACGATGAGCCCATGCAATCGAACCTTTCGTTGTCACAACCTTAGTAAATCTGTCAGGAGAATCAAATCGACTATGGCAGAGGAATGAAGTAGCCATAATTAGAATTTTCTTTTTGTCGAGGATATAAAACCGGTGCTCGCTGAATTGACCAGATCTACATCATTTGTTGTTCAATTATATCAATTCTTCTAAAATTTACTTCAATCCTAGCCCTGTTTATATTTAAAATTGGGTGGTGTTAAGGATAGGTTAGAATTCACGTGTTTTTTCTTTGTTTGCGTGCTGCTAAAGAAACTGAATAAACACGTTGAAGCTTCGAAATTTATCTATTAATCTGTCATGATAACTTCCGTCGCTTGCTGAATTCTCGACCCTGCAGTGCCCAGTTATGGGGCTAAACACTCAATCATAATTGGGGCATCTTTGCGGTAAAATGGGGGATCAGGCGGCGCTTTACTCATGTACTCATGCTTCGCCCGCATCTTGTCATTTATTCGAGTCATGGTTGTACTAATATTTCAATCTTCTGTTAGTTTTCTCAGATGTTCCTTTCGGGCTAAGATTTGATTCACCTCCCCAGTAAATGTGTTGTATTCACACGTTTTTTCTATCGCCTACTTTAACGTTAAGCTCCTCAATAAGCCGTGGCTTCATCCTCAACTGGGTGTTCATGCTGTCACTTCACCTCAACACGGACACCTAACTTGTCCAGATGAAAAGCAACGATCGTGACACTAAATAACCTAGAAGAAAACTGCCGTGTTATAGCACCTATAGCGTTGTTTCGGGTTACATGTTACTTTAGCACTATACGATGAAGTCTAAATTAGGTGTTATGCAATGACGATAACATCAAATCCTAATGACAGTTTTGGTACTCAAAACCGTCCTCTTTGACTTATAGGCGTTAAGAGGTCGAAAAATATTTGTTTTGTGAGCATACAATGAATGAAATAAAAGTTTTGTGGCCCCCCAAAAGCCCTAATATCCTCAAAATTTTCGATATTTTCGCTATAACTCCGCAGATACATTTTTGAATATATTAATCGAAACTCATTCGAAAGATCAACAATTTTGTTAGAAAACCAATGCCAAGTTCCCTCACCAGACGGACACATGGATTATATGAAATTCAACCTAAAAATAGAAATAGCAGAAATAATTTTTCAACTGTATGAGCTGTCAATTTTTAGGGAATGTCTTCATTTTCTCACCAGTCCTGATAACGATCTGGTTCATATAAGAACAATTACTCCTCAATTGAATATATTGTTGGGGACTAATCAATAAATAAGCTTTCTCTGACCCCGAACACTTGGCCAATGATCTACAATAAAGGATGAATAAAAATAATGAATAAAGAACTATAATAATAAATTAACGATAAATACAAGAAAACAAAATATAAAACTATAAACAGTGTGTATTTCTAGCCCTTGCCTATTAATTCCTAATCATGTCCTAGGTTCGGAGCCCCGCTGAAAAAACACAAATAAGTACAAATTAAGGACTTGAATTAAGGCAACACTATAACAAATGAATATAGCACACTTAAATAATAAACTAATATGAATAACAATACACGATATCACGAGAAACGCCACCACTAAATCAACACGGAAGATTGACACGATAAACAATGCAAGTACTAACCTCTGTGGTGGATTACATAGCAATGACAAGGTACAAGGCGGGTCTACACAAGGTCACGTAATAGTTAACTCAAAAACAAAATGACGAAATCCGTAACCAAACTATCGATGTGTCTAAAACGATACTAATACGTTTAGTAGAACGTGACCGTTCATGACAAAAGCCGTTTTCAGGCGGCCACATGAAACTACCTCATTTGTGTCGAAGATTCGGGTGCGACCGGCCACTGTTCCGGTCGCAAACTTTAGCTTTAAGTCTACTGAATATGACTATATTCAACTATATGATTTGATATGCATATATAGTCATAAGTGAGTGATTTTTAGGTTAAGTTGTTGGAAGCAGCACTATGCACCTTGATCATGTGCTTGAGTGACATTTTTATACAGTCTATCCTGATTTTCAGCTGCAACTTGTTCACGTATTAGGGAAACTTTTATCTTCATCCTGGTTCCAACGTTGCCACATAAACTCAGTCGTGCATTCTTTGAGCTACTGCGAACTAAGCGTCAACGGTTTCCGGCCTGACATCTGTCGCCTTGCCTGACGTCTGTCGCCTTGCCTGACGTCTGTCGCCTTGCCTGACGTCTATCGCCTTGCCTGACGTCTGTCGCCTTGCCTGACGTCTGTCGCCTGCACGGGATCAGCCCTGGGACTAGCGTGCGCCCTATGTCATGGAGGTGAGCTGTGTGATTTGTCACAGTTTAGAGCCCATGATTGGGGGGTGCGTGCTGCTGTCTAATAAATCCTAAAAGTACTCACCATCCGCATTACTACTCGTAAAACTATTACCTAATAACTAAAACTATTATCTTGTAACTAAAACTATTACTGGATAACTATAACTATTACTAAATAACTATAACTATTACTTTAAACCCATAACTGAAACGAAAAGTGAAATCTCTGTCGTAGTCCCCCAGCTTCCCAATCTTCGGACTGCACGGGTGCGACACCGACCTCATTCGAGCGGGGGCCAAAATCTATCTCCAAGCTTCAATATTTTTGTGCCAGTTTTTTGCTCCTTATTAAATAAATATCTTATATTTTCGACTAGTTCGAATTATTTGTTTTTCTTGGCCTTTCGCGTTTTCGTTACGATGAAATTATTATAGTTTAAGACGGTCCATAACAATATCGGTATTAATCATTCAGTCTCGTTAAAAAACGTTTAGGAAATCATAGAGAGACTAAATACATTGTCACGTTTTATCAATATTATTGATGAGGAAACAATACAATAAAAAGTGTTCTTCAAAATTTAGGCGCATCATACGTTACAGTGATTCAATTTCTTTTCTTACTGCATCAAGTTCGCTCATAGTTAAAAAATCCCTTTTTCATACTAATATACTCTGTATGAATACGTCAAATATAATAATTTAATAAGCCATGAGGACCTGCGACAATTTAATGATCACTAGATCCAGCTTTGAATTGAATTATGAACGTCCAGTGCAGCGTGGCGAGAAAAATGTACTTTTTTCCACCTACCGCAGCTCGTAGAGCCTATAGCTCATGTCATTTTATTTCCTGATTAAGTTTAGTGCAATTTGAGTTATGTGATTGCTTACATGTAAACAAGGCAAGCTGGCTGAGGCGTTAACTCGGACGCGTAATTCCCGCGTTCGAATCTCGGAGCTTCCGTCGACGTTTATCCGGTAGGAGCACTTAGCGATAAATTACTCGTAACTTCTCTGCATCATTACTAATTGAAATTTTGTAGTTTGTAATTGATATCGTAAGTGTATATACGATGTGAATGTTCGATAGCAAAGACTATCTAATTTGACATGTCATAGTAAAGAGTAACTTGTCGTTGATCTTGGAGAATGAGTGAGAAAAATAGTTTTAAATTTTTTTCGCGTAATCAACAAACGGTCAAACTCAACTGCCGGGCATTTGACAATTAATGTGGATTCGACATCGATTAATGAAGATTCGACTTAGATGAATGATGATTCGACATCGATTAATGCAGATTCGGTTCCAGCTACTGTAGATTCGACATCGTTCGATGCCGATTAGTCGACTCAACAAATTATCGGGTGCAGAAACTTCGTAGATCGACTTCGAAGTACATCGGGTGCATAAACTTCGATGCCTACTCTCTCGAACCGAGCTCCGTCAACTTCACCCTTGCCCCTCCGTCTACCTCTACGCTGCCCGCCGTCTGGGGACCCTTATCCTGCCCCTCACCCTTTCTACCCCTCTGCCGCGAGCCCTTAATTCCCTCAGCCCACCCCTCTCCCCTCGCTCAGCTGTTCAGCTGAGTCCCCTTGCTCAGCTAGAGTCGTAATTTTTGACGGAACTTTAACTCTACTCAAAGTCAATTCAGTTTTAAAATTGTGTGTTCTCCGTGCATTGTATTTTTAATTTCCAGTTCTGTTTTAAATAAAATTTTAACTTCAACCCTACTCAAGTCAATTCAGTTTTAAACTTGTGTTTTCCTCCGTGCATTGTACGATGGCTGGACAGAGGAAAAAAGTAGCCGAAAAGCCATCTAGTTCTGCTAGACAAAAGGCTAAAATCAAATCAGCTAAGTCAGAGATGAAAGCTAGCAAACACTGCAAAGAGATCTCTGTGAGCGAGGCAGATCAGACAGTCATTTCTGAACGCTGCGAAGACTTCATTTGTATCAGCTGTTCAAAGTTGAGCTCTGACGAATACTTGTTTCTCCAGAAAACTAAATTACTTCATTGGTTTTGTCGTGACTGCGGAAACCAAATATTGGTATTCGAAAAAGCGAAAAACCGGTGGAAGAGCAGGGCAATGAAGTGAAAGTGAGCAGGGCAAGTTGCTAGTGAAAGCTCACGCGAGTTACTGGACAGAGAACGTAGGAAGTCCAACTTGGTTTGGTTTGGAGTTCCCGAGAGTTCTGCAGCTGATAGGAAGGACCGAGTGATAGCCGATACGAAATTTATTGAAAAATGTTGTAGCAAAGCACTCAGCTCACCGGTTGATATTAAATCGTGCAAGAGGCTACGCTCGAATGACGCTGCTGCCAACACATGTAGACCTTTCATGGTAACTGTAAAGGATCCTGCACATGTTGGAAGCGTGCTGAAGTCAGCGAGAAAGCTTGGGGAATCTCTTGAGTACAACTCCGTTTTTGTAAAGAAAGATTTCACTCCTTTAGAGAGAGAGGATTTTCGCAAGAAATGGCTGGAGAGAATCAGGCGGAAAAGCAAAGAAAATCAGGTCAGCCACTCTCGCAATGTCAAGGCAACACCGGCCGCACAAGATCAGTTAGCGGAGCTGGAAGACAAGTAAACAGTAGAAGTCATGTCCGGACCTGTAAGTAATGTAAGAAGCAACCGCAAAATCAAAGTGAAAGTGCACAAAAAGTTTTAAATGTTTTTACACAAACTCGGATTCCGTTTTGAACAAAAAAGTGAACTGTTAACTGTGATCGCAAACAAGTGTATAGACATTATTTGTATTACAGAAACACTCCCTAAAAATCACGGGGAGAAAATTGCATCTGTTGAATTTCAGCTGCCAGGTTTTGATTGTTTTCATAACTTAAATGAAGAGCAGTGCAGTAGAGGTGTAGCTCTGTGGGTCAGAACCTCCTATGGGGCCCAACAAGTTATCTGCAGAGCATCAATCAGCTAGAGAATCAGTGTGGTGCGAACTTACTCTAAAAGGCAAAGATTGCCTTCTCATAGGAGTCCTTTGAAGATCACCTAACAGCTCCTCTGATAACAATAAAGTACTAAACAGCCTTTTACCGAACATGTCATTCAGCAGGTCGCATACGTTGATCGTTGGTTACTTTAGCCATCCAGAAATAGATTGGGCAGATGAATCTTCTCCAAGAGATGAGAATCACCCAGCATCCCTGTTTTTGGAGTCTGTGCGAGACTCATTTTTAATCCGAAACATCACCAAGCCAACTCTTTTTAGGGGTAAACTGACCCCAAATATTTTAGATCCTGTGTTCACTAGTGGAGAATCAATGATAGATGAGCTTCGCCACGAAGCCCCGTTGGGCAAAAGCCACCACCAATCATTTTTTTAGTATTGAGTGTTGTGCAGAAAAAACGCTTCGGAAGCGTGAACGTTTGAACTTTGCGAAAGGCGACTATGATAAACTCCGTGAAGCGGTGAATGCGGCGAATATTTCGGACTGTATTTAGGACATGAATGTGGCTGATTCATGGACGTTTCACAAAGACACGGTTATGTCAGCAGTTGATAGCTGTGTACCTAAGATTACACTTGGTGGAGTCAAAAAGTCCCAGTGGATGAACAGTGCAGTTAAGGCTCGGCTAATGACCAAGAAAGAAGCCTACAAGCGTTATTTACAAACTCGCAGCGATTCTGATTATAACCTGTATGCAAGAGCTCGAAATCAAGCTAAAAAAGTTTGTCGCACTGCAGTGAAAAACTTCTAAAAAAATATTGCTAAAAATGCAAAAAAGAATCCGAAAGCCTTCTTGTACGCTAGTTCGAAGTGTAAGTCAAACGACGGTATTTCTGATTTGAAAGAAGACCAACGAAAGATTACCGCTGATGAGGGCAAGGCAAACGTTCTTAATCAGTTCTTCAGCAGTGTATTCAGAGATGAGGACTTGAAAAGTATTCCAGATATTGAGGAGCGCCCTGTCAGCGCGAAGTTAACATGTTTTGAAATGCACGAAGAAGAGGTTCTCAAGCGCCTGGTAGCTCAAAATCCCAACAAGTCATGTGGACCAGACTGTTTCCATCCCAGATTTCTCGAAGAATTATCATCCGTTCTGGCCGGCCCATTGACAGTATTCTTTCAAAAGCCTTGAACGAAGGAACTTTACCGTCCGACTGGAAGGAAGCTCAAGTAACATTATTGTTCAAAGAAGGTGACAAAAGCAGCCCCGACAACTATTGCCCTGTCAGTCAGACAAGTGTTGTTTGTAAGCTAATGGAATCTGCTGTGAGGGATAGGATTATCGATCAATTGACTGCTCACCATCTCATATCAGATTGTCAACATGGTTTTATTGCCGGTAGATCCTGCACCACTAACCTATTATCTACGTTGAACGATTGGACTCGCCTGCTGGACGAAAGGGAACTAGTGGATGCATTGTACCTCGATTTTGCCAAGGCATTTGACAGTATTCCGCATGAGCGGCTGTTACGTAAAGTGAAGTCTTTGGGAATTGAGGGAAACGTACTCCAATGGATCAGGGATTTTCTAGTAGGTAGACGACAACGTGTCGTTATTAACGGAACCGTGTCAGACTGGGCATCAGTGCGCAGTGGCATGCCACAAGGAAGCGTTCTTGGGCCTATTTTGTTCGTTGCTTTTATAAACGATCTGCCAGAAGCAGTGTCCAGCGTGTGCTCCACGTATGCCTTGGCATCACCACTTCACACAGCTAAAGTAACGGCACTCGTGCTTGGCATCACCACTTCACACAGCTAAACTAACAGCACATTATAAACACGACAATCGTTATACCGCAACAAACCGCTGAAAATTTTCAAACTTGATTACAATCATTAAACCTATAGATCGTCACATAAACGCAAAACAAAACTTCTTATTTCCCGTATTCCACTGATGATCAATGCGTAGTAAAAGCTTACTAGGAGTGCTTGTATTATTTAGATAAATTTGACCATTGAGACTACGCGATTCAACTAGCATGCCAAATATATCACAGTAGGGAAGTACGAAGTGCTCGTGACGAAACTTTTAGAAAAATTCCTTAATTATTAGCTAGCTCCACTCATTTCAGCGCATGAAAACACTTAAGCAATTAAGGAACGCACGAGAACGCTGATAGAAATGCCAACGTGAGGAGCTTCATAGATTTTGGTATACTGTATACTGACTAATAATTGCGTGTCTCAGTCGTCGCTGTAAAACCGATACTGCTAAAGTTTTTCTCATGCAGCCTTTATAGGGATCACCTATAAGGGCCGATCAAAATCAACTCGAAGAATGACTTACAGATTATTTCTGCAAACAGTCGTTGTCACCAGCCCAGCGCATCCTGCAGCTCAACATTGCCTGCAACCTGACGTTTTCTACAACTCGATGTAGAATTCAACCCAAAATTGTATGCAACCCCGCATTTTCTACGAATTAATTCCCCACAGTTTTCTTGAAGTATGTAATTTACACTTTGAAATTCCCTCAGTCCTGCGCCCCAGTCACTTTACCCTCATGGTCTTGTTGGATTCAAGCGATGCGAAAGCGCCCGGTCGCAATCAACTCGCATGGTGGGGCACTAATAAAAAACCCAGAAAAAATAGTTTCAATATTTATGAGAAATACCAGACCACTCATCATTTGACTGAGCCAACAATTTAGTTATGATTCAAATATTTATTTGTGATTTTTATATTAAAATCTCAGTGCCCGAAACTGAGCTTTCCGATTATAGGCGTAGCTATGAGGACTATTGACATGGGGGAATGGTGACTTAAGTGAAGTGTTATGAAAAATGACTTACATGTTTAAAGAATATGATGGGCTATAGGCATAGATTTCTGAAAAGCGTTGCACCTTAAAAAATCTATGCCCGTCACAAAAGGCTATAGAAAGGTATGCTAAGTTTCGTAAGTGTCACATTTTGTTTAGATGGTAAGCAAAACCTTATGCAAATCTCTACTCGAAATTAATTTCATTCATTACTAAAGACAGGAGAAAAATCTAGTTTTCTATACTGGTAATAACGGATGACCGAAATGACACCACAATTTCAAATTTCTACTGACGGTTCAACTCAGGCTAATCTACCTCTCATCAAAGTTCACTTCTCTAGTGTTTAAACTGGGCCGTCAGCCTCGTAAATTAAACTGAAAAGTAGGTTACCATATAAAAACTCTGAACCCTGCTTTGAACGTCTTCTCCATCGCAGTGCCTCGGAGAGTAAAAGTTATGGTATCGAAGGTACCGTCCTGAAAATATAAGTCAAATTAGGACTATACACATTAACAGTGTCGCTGATAATCATTTATGTTCCAGCGACTTGTTGTCAAAAGACCATTACTGCGATTAAGACCTTTTGATTTAGTTCTCAAGGGCATGAATGGCATTTGGTTTGGAATAGCAATGAAAAGAGTTAAAGAAGAGGCAACAGGTGACAACGAACAAATCCATAGACATAGACGATGCATAAACTTATGCATAAACTTATACAAGAGAGGGCGAGTGGCAGGGAACTAAAAAATAAATTTTCAGAAGAATATGTCGTATATATAGCCCATTCAAATTGGTATCAATTAATTTATTGAATGAAATTAGAGTTATTTTGCAGCTGGGAATGGTGTTGATTAAATTTGCAGAAAGATCATGACTCTTTGCGATGGCAAGTAGCGTGCACATAAATCTTTATTGATATTGGAACCAAATAACATGTTTGAATAACCCCAGCATAGCTATACACAGAGACGAATGAGCCCTCTCTCTCACTCACTCACCAAGATATCTTGAGTGCACAAATCGTCTTTGGTCGAAAGGCCGAGGAAACTTCCTTCAGCGTATAACATGTATCCGTCGCAGGACTCGTCAGTGCCAACGAAAAAACCGATATATGTGAAACTCCTTGGATTAGCTGCCGTGAAGGTGACGCTGCAGTTGTAGGCTGGGCCGTCGGTAAAAGCCTTGCATCCGAAACCGGGATGTGAGTAGACCGAAATATACACATCTTTAACCGGAAGTTGGATGGTGTTGCCGCATTCGTTTACTGCAAATTAAAGTTGATTCTATAAACTCGCTGCAACGGTGGAATTAGCAATGAAATATGAGGTAGACATCTTGAGGTAAGAGATAGAAATCGTTGAGCATTAATGATGAGGCAGTAAAACTTATTAAGAATTCATTTATTTTTCGGAATTCTATATTTTCATTTAGGTTTAAAGTTCACCGAAAGGAAAATGGTGCTAAATAAATAAATTAATACTTTTAATTGCTAGGCTAAACTGTAGATATTGTGATATAGAAGGATTGTTTTGCTCACTGAAGTTTATTGAAGAAGTACACGGGATTCTTGAATGACATATGAATTTATTACAATGGTAGTTATCGTTCTAATTTGTGCAGCAATTATTACACGTCAACCAACATCTCGGTTATTGGCTCTCATCTTCATGTAATCAATTCACTGCGCCCAGGTGCTCACGTATGTAATAAGTCGACCAAATCTTGTGGACGAGGACGGGGAACCCGCATGGGGTGTCGGTGACGCAAGAAGCCACGTCCAAAAACACGAAGGTTACAGCATTGTAGCCGTAATCTCGTCGAGGAAAGGCGTAATAGTTCTCGTAATCATCGGCAGCTGGAAAGAAAAGAATCTATCGCAAGTAAAGTAATTAGAAATTCCTACGTCTATAAGGTGCAATTTTGTCTACATTATACTATTTGAATTAATTAAAGTTTTAAAAGAGATGTGGAAAACTTATAATCTTATTTTTTTAATAACATTGATAATATCGTGAACCAAGAAAATCAGTGCCAGTTCAAAGCTCCTATCAATTAATAATTTAAATAAAGCTTAAGTTAAGTGAGATAGTATTCTTAACAGTTCCCATGTCATCATTTTCATTTTGGAGAGAGCATAGATTAACTCCCTATCTTCTTGGTTATGGGAATGACGTGTGTAAGAGTATAACAGTGCGTCACATTTCAAACAAATTCTGCATACTTGCTCACCCCCTGGGGTACCGGCATAGTTCAAATGCTGCTTCAAATTTTAACCGGGTCAAAGAAATTACGCCTTCACAATAGTAGATGTTACTAAAGCGGCGTTGAAATAAGCTTTCATTTTCCCTCTTAATTTATTTAATTTTTTGTTTTTAGTTCACGAAAACTTACCATTTTCCTCAAATGTTTGCACATATTGAGAAAAAATATCCGAGAAGAAATTTACGAGCTGGTACTGTTTGAATTCTATATCTTCGACCGTTGTGTTGATGTAGGGAGCGGTGCCTGTTGAGATATTCATACCAGTAGGTGAACAAAGATTTACTGTCAACAGTAAACGACATTATAGATAGAAGTGCCTGCTTTATTATAAAAAAAGAGGTGAACAACAATTAACGGTCCATATGTGTTAATAACGGTCCAATAGATGTCATGCATCATCAGCAGCGCAATCTCGACAGATTGCTTGATCTCTGGTGTTAACCGGCTAACGTCAACAGGAAGACCTGGAAGCTATCTCTTTAGCTCGCTCCTCTAGTGGCTCGAGGAGTTCTTCCTCGCTTCCAGTAAGATGTGGTACGCTAAGTTCAGGCGTGATAAATTTTTACGCATTATTCATTCTTGTGGATATTATTTATACGGTTTTTCACAAGGACGTTACCTAGCGTCTATTTGGTCATTCGAACACATTAGCTTACTTATGCTCATCTTTGTTCCCTAATCCTCTAAGCAACACTAGATATGAAGAAGTCAGCTCAACGTTTTTAGGAACCGAATTCTTTACACAACATACCCAACCAGAGAACATTTGGTCAAGGACATCAAAGGCTCACGGATAATCGCCATGATCGAGGTTTATGTAGCGCATCGAACAAACTACGCTCCCATTTTAATGAGTAGGCGTACCTTCACACGCTACCATACCCAGTCAAAATTAGAAGCAGTGTCCCAGTTAAATTTCGGAGACGAATTCTGCGCCGTTCACGGCAGAAGAACAGATTAGCAGCAGCATTGCAGCAGGAATCTCAGGAAACTGTCCTTTGTTAAAAATCGAGACAGGGAGCAGCCGCATATTGGCAGGAATTTCACAGCGTCATGTAGATAGGCAACGGCTTGCCGTCCGTGTCCGTGTCGAGGCAGAGTGAGAGCAGGATATCAATAGGGGTGAATTGGGGGTTTGGTAAGAAGTGGGAGAATGAGTTTCTATGTTGACAACTAGTTTACTGAAACGTTTTGTATACTATATTTATTGAAATAGCATCGCAACTATACGTCATAACAATGGCAAAGCACATACTAACTTGTTCACGATTTGTACTTCATATTATACGGTGGCAACTGAATGTATTAAAAATTTTTTTGTCAAAGAATAGATAAGGAATAGACGAGGAATTGTAACGTAAAGAGAGAGGTTTTTCACATGTGAAGTTTATCATATAATACCATATTGTATTTATAATGATCAATCTTCCTCCTGAAAAACTCTGATATACTGGAATA
>NW_025946106.1:14651-21917 GCF_000764305.2 Hyalella azteca | reverse complement strand
CTTGATAAGAAATGATCTAGCTGGCAACCCTTGATAAGGAATGATCTAGCTGGCAACCCTTGATAAGAAATGATCTAGCTGGCAACTCCTGAAAAGTAATGCGCTAGCTGGCAACCCCTGCTAAGAAATGCTCTAGCTGGCAACCCTTGATAAGAAATGATCTAGCTAGTAACCCTTGCTAAGAAATACTCTAGCTGGCACTGGCAACTCCTGATAAAAAATGCCCCAGCTGGCAACTCTGATAAGAAATGCTCCATCTGGCAACATCTGATAGGAAATGTTCTAGCTGACAATCGTGATAAGAACTGTTCTAGCTGGTAACCTCGAACGAAGAACTGGAATAACAAACAATTTTTTGGGACACAAAAATATCAGCGGCTCCTGACTCAGGCTGATTTTGTGAAAGGAAGAAAAATTTGAGAGGAAGAAAATGTCTTTACGTATTTTTTTACTGTCTCGAAGACAGACAGATAAACATTTCACTGAAAATAAAAGAATTCTCTGAAAGGCTAACTTTTACGAAAGTTAACACTGCTATGAAATGAGTAGAAGGTTAATAGATCAACTAAGCGATCTGCAATGCTTGTTAAGAAGCGTGAAAGCGAATAATGCATCTTACGAGCTATTTTTTTGTGTTAATTAGAATTTGTCTTAATTTTTTGTTTGTGTCATAAAGTCAACATTAAAATAGAAGAAAATCTTCTGTTGAACGGCTGACTGATATCAAATATCTAATAAAATATTTCATTCACAATTTCGGGAATTATGGCCCTACTGCAATGCTTATTGTTAAGGTTCATTACATCGTTTTGTTTACAACCTAATTGCAGAGAAAATTATTCCTCGGTAAATGACGATGTTGTCATTCACACATGCAACTACGCAAACTAGATACATAAATTAGAATCAATGAAAAATTTCGTAAAAGATGCATGAACAAATAAAAATATTTATAAACTTCTTATCAATTAGATCAAACAAAAATATAATTAAACGATAAAAATTAAAGTTAATCTAAAATTCACCCGTCACTTGCTTGAAAATTCATTTTACATTTTCATTTTGTAACCATCAGTGAGTCAGTGGCGATCTCTGCTAAGCCTGCATTAATTGAAATGTATATTATATGAAACTAATTTATGTTCGTAATTACCGCAAAGCTAGACTGTGTCATTATTATTTTTTAAATACTAACTAAATAAAAAAAAATATATCCAGTAACGATGCCATCGTAAAATACTTACGACAGCGTCGCAACTCGACACAAAATTCGTATTTGTGCAAATTTTAATTCAAGACAAGCGTAAATAAACACATGGTCGGAATAAATTATTTGTACCGGAAATAATTATCTTCAATTTGGATTTTTATATTAATTTCTGAGTAATTTTTTGAGCAGCTCTTGTTATAGTTTACGAAAAACAACCACGAATGGATGTGACGAGATAAATCATTTTCTTGATACGCTCGCTTCTAAATCTTGTCCTAGGTCTTGATTAAATTAATTGATATATTTCAACGTCTCTGAGAAAAAAAAGAAGAAAAGATATGAATAGAACTCATGGAAAAAATAAAAAATCTGATGCAAGTTTTCAATTCATAAAAATATTTTCCATTTAGAATTTTATACTGGAGGAAAGCAACAGTATATTTTTCTTATAGAGAAGTAACATGAGTGAGAACATCTTCAAATTTGAGTTAATCCGAATTTATTTTAATGGTCGCTACGAACAGTTAAACTATCGAGTCAAATTTTGAGCAGGCCAACATATAAAAAACATTTTTCTATCCCTCGGAGCGAGAACAAACTTTCATATGACAAAGCAGTAAAATTAAAAAAAAAAAACGGATACACCGAAGCTAACTGTAATTCTGAGTTTGATTCTTCCTTGCTTTGTGATCTGCAGTCAAATGAAACCTGAACTGAAATTGAAAAACTTAACTGCTGAAATTGATGCAAGTTGACATCAATAAACAAATCAACTTCAACTAAACAAAATTGAGAAACACTCTTCAATTACTAATCTGATGAAAATGAACGGACGCGACCTACACTAGATTCTTATGCCGCGGTCAACATTCGATCACATTTCAGTCCTGGTTACGAAAAATTAGATGATGAAACTATCGTAATCTTTGGTTAATAATATTTTTCATTGTATTTGTGCACAACTCGATAAGCAGTTTGCAAATTTTTTAAAGCTAGTCGTGAAATTGAATGTCTATGGACTTTTTTTTACCAAGTTTGAAAGTTTACCAAGGATAATACAACTTTTTATGCCATTTTGATTGAAGTGTTATCGCATATTGTTTAAGAAGTTGAATCATTTTAATTAAAATATTCTCCCATATCGAGCAATTTATTGGCAATGACAAATTACTTGGGCCTAAACAAGCTGCCTAAAATATGTATTTCTATAACGCCATTTTCTACTCGTTCGCCATTTATTTTAGCTCATCCTTAATTGATGGATGACATCGGCGCTAATATCCATATGATAGGCCATTATAGTTGTAAGCCAAGCACAAAATATTTCTATAAAATTCAGAAACGAACTAGATTCATTTTTTTGCAAGAAGGGATAAGGAAAACCTATTTTCACTTATTTTAAATATTTCGATGTATCTATGAGATGAATGATTTTGAACTTGAATATATTTATATCATAATTCTCATAATTACGACTGGAATTATTGCTCGTTGAAATCATTTGAGTAATGTTTTTAATTTCGCCCGCCACCCCAAATAATAAATTAATTCAAAGCAGTGTCGACCGTTAAATAAATGAGAATGTGAAACATGATTTACATTTTGTATGATGCAGATGCATCCTAATCAATAAACTTTGATTAACCAATCAATTATATTTAATCTCGTAGATAAAATTTATTATATTTTCTAATTATCTGGTAATGAACAAATGAACAAGTCCATATACAATACCTGCCAGATTGTAAAATTAACGTAAAATTTTGAATTTAAAACATCACAAAATTGTCGCCATATCAACTTTCGCAGCATCAGCATGGCATCAAAATACCAAAAAAATTTTTGACGGCTGACGCAACAATTTCCAAATTTTCGAGGCCACAAGAAAACCATCACGAGAAAGCAACTTCACTACGCTTTTATATTTCGAGCTCGGCCAATACACAAATAATAAACAGAACTTCTGAAATTTATTTATAAATATATAGAATTGAAAACGAATTTTTTAAAGAGATAACTATTAGTATGATTACGTGTAATTATAATTATGGTGATTATTAAAAATGAAACGGCGAGACGAATTATGTTATATTTGTGTCAATTGTTGGAGTCTGCTTCTGAGGCAAAGCAGATTATATATGTCGTTGGAATAATGGTATGATATAATTGTACTCTTAATAATATTATATAAAACATGTATTTTAATAAAAAAAAAAATAAAAAATGCATTCAATGCAACACAAAAGAGTATAATAGAAACTCAACGTCGCTTTGTTTGAGTTTTTCTTAATAGCGAATGTAATTATATCAGCCATGAGCTCCCAAGTGATGCCTGCTCTATTATAATACGAAATTCCTCCTGCCTAATATGACTCGCATGTCTAAGATTAAATTGAAGGCCTTAATGTCAGTCTAAAATTAAACTGTAGGTCGGTGAGATTGCAGTGGCGTTCTGAAGGTCTCAGTGGCCATGAGGTATTGGACTCTTTTATATTGTTATATGACAAAGACTATGAAATTCATTATTAACCTGTTATGAGAGTAACTCATAAACCTATGACGAAAGTAACTCATAAATCTATGACGAAAGTAACTCATAAACCTGTGACGAAAGTAACTCATAAACCTGTGACGAAAGTAACTCATAAACCTGTGACGAAGCAATTCATAAATCGGTGACGAAAGTAACTCATAAACCTGTGACGAATGTAATTCATAAACCTGTGACGAAAGTAACTCATTAACCTGTGACGAATGTAATTCATAAATCTGTGACGAAAGTAACTCATAAATCTGTTACGAACGAAACTCACTAACCTGTGACGAAAGTAATTAATAAATATATAGCGAAATTATTACATTATCTATTTCATCAAGAAAACTTTTTCACGTACACTAGAGTTTAGTCTGCATTCTTGTTTAAAGTTTCTTATATTGTTAAGTATTGTGGATGCATAAAATTCCAAATCAGGAAGCATTAACGCTTGCCTGACAACAAGTTGAAAATTGTTTATTTACGTTGTAAAATATTTTCCAGGCTGCTCAGTTGCTGGCCGACGCGAAATACAATGCACTTTTTGTAGGTCAGCCAATATCAAAGCGACAATTTTTTCGAAATTGTGCAAATTTCTCCAACATGTTTTTTTTTTCTTTGTAACGAGCACACTGATACTGAAAATTTCCTGTACATTTACAGCGCAAAGTGCATCAACATATTTTATTTTTTATTAACTAAAAATTTTATGTACAGTGCCTAAATTCCTTGATTCAGAGAAAGTGACACGTGAATGAAATTGTGAATCTGGAAAAAAATTTCCACAAAAGTTAATAATAAAGATCGTCAACAAATTCTTGAGGTTATGAAAAATTTTTAACATCGTGAAAGAATTCTTAAGGTCGTCAAAAATTCTTAACATCGTCAGAAATTCTTAAGATTGTATAAGAATTCTTAACATCGTCGAAAAATTCTTAAGATTGTAAAAGAATTTTTAACATCGTAACAAATTTTTAACATCGCTAAAGAATTCTTAAGCTCGTATAAGAATTCTTGATATCATCAAAGAATACTTAACATCGTCAAAAAATTCTTAACATCGTCAAAGAATTCTTAACTTCGTTTTAAGATTCCTGAGAGCGTATAAGAATTTTTAAAATCTCCAAAGAATTCTTAACATCGTCAAAAAATTCTCAACATCGTCAAAGAAGTCTTAACATCTTTTTAGAATTCTTAAGATCGTATAAGAATTCCAAATATCATCAAAGAATTCTTAACAACTGCAAAGTATTTTTAAAATCGTAGAATGATTCTTAAGAACGGCATCCATATACAAGCAATGAAGGCGCAATTGCACAATACCTCGTATAGACGGAATATTCTACCCAATGTTGGGGCATTGCATGAAAAGCCTTTGTACCAACAGGCCTCCAGGCTAATTAACTTCCGACCGAAATCCATGAAAAGGCTCCTACGACGGTCTTGTTCTCAAGAGGAAATTATTTGTAGGCCTTGTGGGATGGATGAATTTCATTTCTCAAGCTGCCTAGCATAAAATTTTCGGTAACTGCAGCAAATACTTTTATCATTTGTGCGTGAGATACTTCAGAGACTGAATAAATTAAAGGATGCATCTGTTAAGAAAAAATGCTGAATCCAAGAATGGCATGAACAAGAGAGATCGTTTTTATAGAATGTTGTACGCTCTAAATTGTTTTAGTTTTTTGTTTGAGTGATATTTTACAGAACATACTCTTGATTATAAATAATAACGTTAAAATGGCCTGAAATTAATTAATATTAGAATAGTAAACATGATCAATCAAAGAAAAAGAACGGTACTTGTGAACAACAAACTGCAGACTTCACACTATATACGCGCTTGCATTACTCCGCGCCTCCTCGATTTACGAAACAATTTCTTTGTTTCGCCGCTCAATGTATCCAATGGAACAGAAACATTGAACCTCGTGATCCAAAAGTTTCGGTGGAAAGTTTACTAAAATATCGTTAAGTAAAATGAAGCTCAAAATATTTCAC
This sequence comes from Hyalella azteca, assembly GCF_000764305.2. Classification (NCBI taxonomy): domain Eukaryota; kingdom Metazoa; phylum Arthropoda; class Malacostraca; order Amphipoda; family Hyalellidae; genus Hyalella; species Hyalella azteca. Next base: position 16,173 of record NW_025946106.1, on the reverse strand, counting down.
ACGGGCAGACATAAAGATGAATGGATGCAATATTTGAGCGATGACTGTTAATCGTAATGAACTACAGTTCTTAGTCTTAAATGGAACTCTGCAACTCGGTCGTGAGGGTCAATTTGGTAACAATTTTTCATTTCAAATCTGCTGATTCCACTTTCGCAATTATTTTTTTTTCAGTTTTTTTAATGAACGATTTGTTTGTCTTTTCTCCTGAAATTCTTACCGTTATCTCCAGGATAAAACCTCTCAACACGTTTCATTCATGAATTCCATATTTATTCAGAATATTGCTTACATTAGTTCTGCAATAACCAAGAATAACATTAGTCCTGCTAAACATGTTTTGCTCACGCCATAATTTATCATCATCATTCATGAATTAACTTCACAATTTTCAAAAATTTATGTTATTATGAAGTGTCTATGCATTTTCGACAGCAGAAATCGCTATGCAATTTCCAGAGAACGCGCAACTCTGTAGTCCCGTTGATTCCCCTAATGACCTTTCATAATTTACTCAATAACTCGATAATTTTCTCAGGACAAAATCAAATAACGAAAACTTGCGTATCGATCTTACCTCAGGTAATTCGTGATGAGCTGTCAAGCACATTTCCGCCTTCGTTAGTTCAGAATAAGGAACATCCTACACTAAAATAAATGAGTGAGACTTTGTCCAAATAGCGATGCACATTTTGTCATGTGTGGGTCAATCTGACATAGTTCGACCCTAGATTAAAGACGTATTGGTGCTACGTGCAAGAAGTGTGTCACTATTTAGATAACATGACCCATTAATTTCTATTAGTGGAGCTAACTTAACTAAAAGTCCTAAGTTAATGAGTCCGGAACTTTGATTGGTTCCTGCAATCAAGGTGAATTAGAAGGATGCTGGGCTGACTGAACTTGAATGATGGAAGATTAGATTAGAACTTCACTTGAATGAAGATTGTCCGACTTCTGTATGGATAATTGAAATAAAGCTTGACTAAATCTAAAACAAAAGCAATAAATGAGCAATATTACAGAGCAAAAAAGTGTGCGATTGTGCGAGATTTTTTTACGTTCTTAATTAACGTTTCCTTAACAATTTCCTCCCAGCTAGACTGAACAAATGGATGTTCCTACAATGAAAAAAAACTGCCTCATTTGTGGAGACCCGCCTGTAGACATTGCCGAAGAAACAGCCGTAATACTAGTAAGGAAACAGCTGTAACACTAGTAAGGAAACAGCCGTACCACTAGTAAGGAAACAGTCGTAATACTAGTAAGGAAACAGCTGTAACACTAGTAAGGAAACAGCCGTACCACTAGTAAGGAAACAGTCGTAATACTAGTAAGGAAACAGCTGTAACACTAGTAAGGAAACAGCCGTACCACTAGTAAGGAAACAGTCGTAATACTAGTAAGGAAACAGCTGTAACACTAGTAAGGAAACAGCCGTACCACTAGTAAGGAAACAGTCGTAATACTAGTAAGGAAACAGCTGTAACACTAGTAAGGAAACAGCCGTAACACTAGTAAG
>NW_025946106.1:0-14042 GCF_000764305.2 Hyalella azteca | reverse complement strand
GTAACACTAGTAAGGAAACAGCCGTACCACTAGTAAGGAAACAGCCGTAACACTAGTAAGGAAACAGCTGTAACACTAGTAAGGAAACAGCCGTAACACTAGTAAGGAAACAGCCGTATCACTGGTAAGGAAACAGCCGTATCACTAGTAAGGAAACAGCCGTAACACTATTAAAGGAAACAGATGTAAAACTAGTAAAAAAACAGCTGTAACACTAGTATGGAAACAGCCGTAACACTAGTAAGGAAACAGCTGTAAAACTAGTAAAAAAACAACTGTATCACTAGTACGGAAACAGCCGTAACACTAGTAAGGAAATAGCCGTAACACTATTAAGGAAACAGCCGTAACACTATTAAGGAAACAACCGTAACACTATTAAGGAAACAGCCGTGACACTATTAAGGAAACAGCCGTAACACTATTAAGGAAACAGCCGTAACACTATCAATGAAATAGCCGCAACACAAAGCTGGTCATCTCACGGCTTCATTTCCGGCCGTGACACCGAAACTTGAGCTTCGAGGAGCTCAGCGCCGAAAGTTTTAACGAGGTTTCCAGGAGCGATCATTGGGAAGCATTCCCGTGCATGCTCAACTTTTATGGAGATAACTTGAACGCCAATGCGTGGTTCTTAGTCATTTGAGTTCTGCTAAACTTTTATGGAGATAACTTGAACGCCAATGCGTAGTTCTTAGTCATTTTAGTTCTGCTAAACTTTTATGGAGATAACTTGAACGCCAATGCGTAGTTCTTAGTCATTTGAGTTCTGCTCAACTTTTATGGAGATAACTTGAACGCCAATGCGTAGTTCTTAGTCATTTGAGTTCTGCTCAACTTTTATTCGTCTGACTGTAAATGTTTCGTCCCTCGTCTGACTGTAAATGTTTCGTCCCTCGTCTGACTGTAAATGTTTCGTCCCTCGTCTGACAATCAAAAAATTGTTTCTTTCACTTAATTTCATCGAAAAATTAACGCAGATGCCATACTCAATTACCTATTATATTCTTAATATAGCAAAAATTTGTAAATAATCGCTGTACAATTTTAAGGATAAAACTAAATTTAACTTAAGATTACGTTTCTGAGATGAAACATTTCCTATGTTAGACGAACGAAAATCATCTAGTAAGAAAAGTTATAAATTTATGAATGATTTTTTTATGATGAGCATCATTGCTTCGGAGGTGTTTTTTTGCAACAAATTTCGTTAAAAGATCAAATCAAAATTTAAAGCAATGTTTCTACTCGTTATTTGATTTTAATTTTATTCAATTTTATTTCTCATTGCAGATTTTAGTCAAATATTTTCTTTAATTTCAATCAACAGTGATTTAAAATTTGTGTTCTCTAAAATAATGCTCAAGTGGAGGGAAAACAATTGTTTCTCATTGTCACTGCACATTTTCTATGAGTTTTTTTTTTCAAATCAGCGCAATACGTGAAAAAGTCTATGGATCATAATGCCAGGATTCCAGAAGAATTTTATTAGTTTTATTCAATGGTTTAAATACCCGAGTTTAGTCGCGCCTCCCGAAGAATTCAAATTAGTCGAAATTCAAGCTTCCTACGCAATATACATTTTAATCGGGTATCTTTAATTTAGATTGACATTCAGGATATATGTATATAAAACGTTGATCAAAGCTATTACATCCAAAAATATACCTCAAATTACTTTAAGACTCTGCATTATATATTTTTTCGCTGAACATCCAATATTTTAAGCTTTATATTATCCGACAGACACAATACATATCATCGCTCCTGGGGAGCCGCGATGACTTTTTTACGCTATAAAAACGACCAAAGTTTGCATCCAAGCCATGTCTCCGATTTGTCTGCATTGACTAGAAGAAAGAATCCAACAGAACTCCTGCTCAAAATTCAAAAAGTCGTCAAAGGTTTTGTGCCGCAACGACAGTCGTGAAATTACTTTGCATTGCCTAACTTTCTGCCGCGGCAGTGTGGCTTGAAGAAGGCTCACGCAAAATGGTTCCAAACACCATTGTCGATCTAAAGTAGAGATTGCAACTTTTCGATCCTCAAACATTTTGTTTTCTCAAACTTTTCGCCGAAAAAACAAGATCAATTTCACTTCCTAGCGAAAATATTTGTGTTTTTATATGAATGTTTTCATGTAAATTCTGTATTTTATTATAAAAATCGTGATTTATTTACTATTTGGTATAACTTCAAAACAATTCAACTGCTCCTGGAAAAAACTTGTTATCAAACATGTTGATTTTGGAAAATTTATTGCGTTTTTCCAGTTCTGATAACAAATGCCTTAATGGATGATTAGAAATATTTTGCCTTTTCTATAATCTGATAATTTAAAAAGTCATTTGTTCCTCATAACAACTAATTTTGACTTTCGTAAATGAAATAAAATTTTGAAAACGTTTTAATCAGCAGAGGCGTAATATATACAAATTATCACAGTCTCAAATATTGTCATAATAGTTTAGGGTATTGTTTTAAAGTAACCTTTTCCCAACCAATGCATGCAGTGGGATTTTTTCATCATTTCCAAAATGAATATTTTTCTTAACCAAGAGTTGACTCATAACTTTCGTGCCCGAAAGTCCTGTTCTCTTAGCAATTTCGTCAACAGAATTCTATCAAAGGAAGTAACGTGAACCCGAACCTCTCTTTCATGTTAATAAACTACAATTTACTAAGAAAACACAATATAATTCAAATAAAAAGAGGAAGAAGTTGTGGGTATAGGGAAGCACGTGATTACTGCAGATATTATGATTTATAGTAGAAAAATATAAGTAACATATCATGCTTGTAATTTAGCTGTTATTTTGTATCGCTCGTCGTTTGTTGTAATTTGAGGTCACAGTATGAATGACAATTAAGTAGGTCAAAGAGTTATTAAAATTTAGGCTCCTATATCAATTTGTTTTCCTTCCCCTAATCGCTCAAATATTTGGGAAAGAGACTTCTGCAAATACCAATTTTTCAGGTATTTTCGTGCAGCTTATACCAGTCTCGCCAAGAAATTTTTTTCCAGTCTCGCCTGGACATTTGCTTCCAGTCTCGTTACCTTCAGAATTTTTCAAGCCTCTTCTTGCATTCTTTGCCTGTCTAACCAGGACATTTTTTCCAGTCTCGTAACCTTCAGAATTTTTCAAGTCTCTTCTTGCAGTCTTTGTCAGTCTAACTAGAACGTTATTTTTCAGTCTTACTGCATCAGAATTTTTCCCAAGCCCCAGTGAAGCTAAACTGGTCTCGCCCATCACTGGACTCTAGAAGCGCCGAAATTTGCTGACTCTAGGGCCGTCAGGTCAGCTTTTCCGCTTCACATGAGACATAACTTGAGGAAATTGCCGAAGCTGTAGCATTAGCTCGCTAAATGAAAGCTTAAATTAGGAACTGCTTCTTATGGTGGCCGGCGTGATGCGACTTCCATAAACTACCACAAAAGACGGCCAAGTTAACGTGAAATTGTCGCGTGTTTCAACTTGAGGTGGGCTATGTCAAGTTACTGCGAAGAGTTGGAGTGGAAAAGGACAGTAACCTCTCTACTAGCTGAGCTGTTACTAACTTTGCTCAATTAACTACTTAATTTTTTTCATTTTTCAAGTCAATAGCTGGAATTTAATTATATAGATCAGGGCTTTAGCGTATTATCAATACATCGTAAACGTGCTTAAATGCCCAATTTTCATTGCACATTATGTTTTAGCTTTCAGATATACTCATCTACTGTAGAATCTAAAAATCTTTTATCGTCAACTCTAATTGTGGATATTCAACATATTCAACCAAAATTTTGATCAAAATTTGCCCAACACAATAATTAACGACTCTCATCTAAGTGAGCTCCAGCAATGAAATTTTGCCAAAAAAAACTTAGGTGTATTTTGGTTTTAGAAAGCATGTGTCGTTGATGGCTTCAGGCCATTAAGCGAACAGCCAGGCAGCCCAGGAGGAAACTGCGTTCACACTGAGTAAATTTCAGGAGTCATTTTGTCAAAGTAGCGACCCAATTTTTTACCCACTACACGAACAGAGCGTGAACATCGCACTGATACTCCCTATTTGCCTGGCCAATCTGTGTCGAGATGACCCACGCAGTGCGAAAAGTGTATCAATGCTAGAACAAAGTCTCACTTATTTCTTGGAGTGCGCGTTGAGACGCCATGCCATTAGTCTTGACGTCTAAACATGGCTACGCCAGTCTCAAGGCGACTAAATTGTGATGATCAAACGAATTACGAATGCTGGTCACGTGCACTTTACGTTCCTGCCACGTGCACTTTACGTTCCTGTCACGCGCTCTGTACGTGCCTGTCACGTGCACTTTACGTGCTTTTCACGTGGATTTCGCATGCAGACTCCTACCAAGAGATTTATTTCACTGCCCCAAGACGACTGGATGCAAAAGGCCAGAAACTCCGTTCTTGTTTTGCCTGTAAAAATTCGTGAGAGGTTGCATGTAAATTGCATCAGCAAGATCGTTGAACAGCGTGAGAATAACAGATATTTAGCATATTGAGGTGCGAAAAACGAGAAGATTAGTGAATTAGTATATTGTTAGTTATTTGTAAGCAGCTATTTATCAGTTCTTATTATTTGTGAGCGAGAAAAAAATAGGCAAATTGGCTTAAAATTTTAGACGGAAGGTCTCTATCCAGCATTCATATTTAATTTCTCTAATTGCTCGAAATTCATAAATCATCAAAGACTCATGGCCACTCCACTATGAGCAAAAAAATCCGCTAAATTATAACCAAATTATTAATTTTTGAGGAAAATGTTATCAACTAACTATGAGCAAACTAACTATCAACTAATTTATGAGGAAAATGTTCTCAACCACCGTAAATACGATCAAACGATATGCGATTGATGTTATCAACTGAAACATGTAATACTTTGGGTATCAACCTAGATACCCAAAGCATATAGTATATAGCTTATATCAACTAAGCCAAATTTGAATGAAGGGATCAGCCTGCAGACACCAAGCCTATATTAACTAAAATCCCCCCAAAAAACATTCACAAATATTCGCAAAATGGCGCAAAGAAAAAAACTCTCCTCGGCAGATTTAACACGCAGACTCAGATAAATATTTCTCACACTCATTTCTGTGAGTGCAGTCTGGCGTAATGCTGTTAGGTGTGAGGCTCAGGCGCGTTTATCTAATCTAATTTCGAAGAATTTATGCGACATTAAATCCATAATTAATTAAGAACTACACTCACCTCTTTCAGGCTTGAGGCTGACTAACAGAACAGGTTCTCGAAATTTTAAAGAGGAAATATTGCAAATTTATAATGATGAGAGGGGAAGGAGCTGTATTCTACCTGATATTTTAGGAAGATAATTCTTTAACAGTACCCTAAAAACGGGAAGAACTATTTCCCATGAAATTTTAGGGTCAAAAATTTCGAGAATTTTAACGACGAAAGGAAGAAATTTTTTGATGCAATTCTCCAAAGTTGGAATTGTTAAAGAATAAGAACTATTACTGCAACGACATATAATATTGGTAAAGAAGTTTCAAATTTCCAATTTAAGTTTGGTGTTCTTGGCGTATTTGCAGGCTTTGTTCTTTGTTAAAAATATCTCTCCATTATTGGCACCCAAATCATATAAATAGGCATTACCATAAATATTGATTCCTGAAGGAAATTAAATTACTGAGCAATAATATGCATTTTATTCTATGGAACCATAATATAATTAAGGCTCACAGAACCTTTCTGATGTGTCATCCATGCGTTCAAAAAAAGCTCTCTACGAAACGGAAAAAATTGTTTTCACAGAATGCAGAATGTTGTTTATTAGAAATTTGCCCGCAAATATCATGCAATGCGAAATCCCAAAGTCCATTTTTTTCTGGCTTCACTGGCGGCCCCTGAGGAGAGTGGGCCAAATGCCAAAGAATTGCGGACCATAACAATGCTGTCTTAGATGCCATCTTGTGCCCTGGCTTGTCAAGCCAACAAAGACTATCTTTTCTAAGAACAAGCAACACTGTTGAAGACGTTAGCCGGCTTATCGGAGGCCATCTAATGGCCAGTGATCAGGAGCCTATTAACCGCCGTTGATTTTATACATGGAAAAGGAACGCCTATCAGTGATAAATTACAACCGCTTGTGGCTTTCTTGGTCCTCACAATGCCAACATTTCTGATGAATAAATAATGTTAGAATTAATGATGTTTTCCGGGAACTGTTTGCTAATATTGGGAACGTACGTCTTGCTTACCTGTTAACCTTTCATGGAATTTGCCACCTTTCCTTCCAAATTCTATTACTACTGACATTTCCGCTCAATCTATATGCCATATTCCTAATAAAACATGTCTTTTTAATGTTTTTTTTATAATTAAAATTAGATTTTTATATTTTGTTCATAATCATCTGTAATGCAGATGACGAATTTCAGCAGAATTTCTTCCGACAATTTTTACCCTATATCTCAGAGAAAAATTTGAGCAGCGAATAATTTATTAAAAAACATTGTTTGTTTGATTGGACTCCACGATTGATTTAATTATAATATCCTGTCCCATTTTTTAATGGTGCCGAATTTTTTGCCCTGCCTCTTGAATCCAAAGTTGTCTGAAGTTATCAAAAGTAATTTATATTTGATTCGTATATAATTACCTAAAGTTTATGCGATAAACTCATGAACAAATTGACTGATCATATGACGATTAAAAATACAAATAAAGTAAAAGAAATATAAAAATTTCAAGATAAAGTTTAAAGTTTTAAGTTTAAGTTTAATTTAAGTTTAATTTTAAAGTTTTATAATACTTCTGAATTCCGATAATTTTAAGTTAAGAAATCACCACCGATATGGCGCCGAAGATACAAAGCTTATAAAAAAATTCGACAAGGCGATGACAGAAAGCGTAAAAAAAATTTCTGGTAAGCATTTTTATTAGAACTATTGGAAGCTTTTTAGTGGAATATTTTTATTACAAGCTTTCTCATATGTTTGCCTTGTTTTATTGAAGCCACAGCGGCAAACAAGCTCAGCGTCAAAATCTGGCTTGTCGTAAATTTTTTATGGAGAATAACAGCCATGCAAACATGGCGCATTATATTCTTAGGTGACAGAAGAAATTTTAGGGAAGTATTATCGTTTACTGAAGGTGTGCACGTGTGAACATAAAGCACGACTTAAGTATTATCTCGTGATTATTATTATTATTACAAAATTAGTGAAAAGTTTCGAATTATTAATTCCAGAGCTACAGCCTTACAATAGATAATGGCCGTAAGAAAAATATAGCAAATGGGGCTCGCAACATGCATATCGCAAATATAAGTTTTAAAATATTCATAAGAATCGCAGACAATTCGAAATATCGGACCAACCAATCATGCTGAAAAAGGAACTGACATGAACTTTTAAATTTTAAGTTTAACTTTTTTAAGCTGAAATGACATTAACTTTTATGAAGCTAATCTCTCTCCGTGGGGGTTTTAGGTTTGGTCGATACACGTGTAAGATTTTTGATCTGTAGAAAATCATTCCATCGATATAATTTCTTACACTTATTGAACTGATTCTGATTAAATTTTATTGGCAAATATGAATTTAAAATTTCTTAAAGCGAATCTAAAAACTCATTCGGCTTGAATGAACCTGTAATTATGTCTGAAGAGTAGTTAGCCGGAAATAGAAGAATGCAGTAGAATAGAAGAATCCGCAGATGCAAGTTTGACTTTGGAAACGTCCTGAAAAAAATGGAAAAAATACAAAGACTTTGCTAACACGAGGCAATAAATTAACAATTATCATATAATAATTCTAAATAATTAATACCTACATATCATGCAATAACTGAAATAGTAGTAATTATTATTCATTAACTTAAAATAATAGTTATCTTGTTATAATTTAAAAAAGATTGTTGGTATTATCCAAAATGTAGGTGGGCTGCTACTTAAAGTATTTAATGAACTTTTCGAGAGCAACTGAGGGAAAAGTGCTTTTATCTAGCTGGCGATGTATTAAATGATGAATCAATTCACGAAACTCTTTCTTCTTTTGAGTTGTATCTTGATTTCACTCTCAACCTTCATTCAAACATTCACACAACTGAAATTTCTACCAACAATGTATTAAAATATAATTTTCGAAATATTACAACTATATAGATATATTATAATGTATATACAAATATTTCAACTAATGACTCCCAGTTTCATCAAATACTTCAAATCTTGATAATTTCCAAGTACTTAATGGGCTCCCAAGCCAAAATTTTTTAACCACAGTAACTATAGAGCGTCGGTAAAAAACGTTTCGCGATAATAAGAATTCCTACCCAGAAGCAACCTATTTTTTGTCTTATTATCAATATGAGTAACTTACTTATTAATAAACGTTATATTGGGCTGCAAGGTTAAAAAGTCCACGAACCAACAAAACTAATGACTGAGAAAGATTCAACTCCAGCCTGGGCTGTCTGGGCTTTCCCGATCAGTCCGATAATTTTTCGCTCATTTGCTGAGCCGGAGATCAGTTACGGCGAGCAGACCGGGGACAGCAGCTCCCTGATAAGAAATGCGCGAGCTGGCAACCCATGATAAGAAATGATCTAGCTGGCAACCCTTGATAAGAAATAATCTAGCTGGCAACCCTCGATAAGAAACGATCTAGCTGGCAACCCTTGATAAGAAAATGATCTAGCTGGCAACCCTTGATAAGAAATGATCTAGCTGGCAACCCTTGATAAGAAATCTCTTATACACATCTAGATGTGTATAAGAGACAGGGCTTTAGTTTCCGGGCTGATGAGTGACCGGCTTTAATTTCCGTGCTGATGAGTGACTGGCTTTAGTTTCCGGGCTGATGAGTGACCGGCTTTAATTTCCGGGCTGATGAGTGACCGGCTTTAAATTCCGGGCTGATGAGTGGCAGGCTTTAGTTTCCGGGCTGATGAGTGATTGGCTTTAGTTTCCGGGCTGATGAGTGACCGGCTTTAGTTTCCGGGCTGATGAGTGACCGGCTCTAATTTTTGGGGCTGATGAGTACCAGAAATAATCAGGGACATCCTTAGCGTGGATACCGCCTCAAGCTGTCACCGGTAATCCAGTAACTGGATGTGGGTAACTCTAGAAAAAAGGCACATAGAAAAATACATGCACCGAATTCCAGCTGCTCGTGAACCTTGCAATTGGACACTGCAAGCAGAGAATTGGCCGACAGCCTCTTGCTTGTTGGCCTCTTTAATTCAAGAGAGAGTTCTTTTTCACCTCACAAAAAGGGGAAAATATTCTGCGCTGGGAAGAAAAGTATTGCTATAAAAAATTAGCGAATATTGGAATTTTATCCACTAAAGTTGGAATCAATATTTTTTATTCATGTTTTAATTCAATACCTTATTTTTGCACCTTCCACCTCTATGGTGATGTTCATCTTGACTTTCGGTGCGAGATAGCTAAATAGCTGAAGCGCTAGTAAACATTTGGCCACTAAACTAACTAACTTATTTTTGCATGCATGTATTTAATCTCCCTGTTTTCTTATAATATCGTTGAACTTTTTTATCTTGCATTTTATTGATAAAAGAAAATGTAAGCTATTTCGATGCAATTTTATGAAATATTTTCTTGACCGCTCTTCTATATGCGACACCTTAGCGATAATTCGCGGAGATATTCGCACCTAAGTTAATCTATACGATGGAGAAAATCAACGAAAGTAATGTTCTGTAATATAAGAATTTGTTCATAATGCCTGGAAGATTTTCTCTCATAAAAGTTGTTTTGCAGCTCTGATCTGATCAATATTTAGTAAAGGAGAAGACACTTTGATCGTGTTGACGGAATTTCGATTCAATCAAAGCATGCGTGCCGAGGTTCAAATACAGCGCAGCAAACCAGGCGTTTCCCCTTAAGAATGCAAGACCTTGAGTTCAGAACAACGCCCATGTTGGAACAAGGCTTCCAAGTTCACAGCCTTGAAGAAACCAAGCTGGGAAATAACGTTCATTTTTTTGCTGACTCTAAGTTTTTGTGAATGAAGCGCAGCCTTGTAATGGCGGCTTAAGATGCGCTTCTGATGTCGCTACGTTCGCAATTTACTGAATTAGCAGAAGCTCGAGGATGTCGCATCTGGTTTTGCTTCTCGTACGGTCCGAGGAAGAACTAATTTCGTTTTTGTTTCTTGGGCCTGGTCTCGAAATTTCCTGCCAAACGTGAAATGGTAAACAAAAGCAAGATTTTGTTGACATTGGCAAATGGTTGTCGTTTCACAGCCTTAAATTAAAAGTTATTTAGTGACTCATTTTGTTTAGGTGTTTTATGAAGTAGCTCTATCGTGAATATTTAGATTAAAACAGACTTCGCACATGCGAAAATCCTACCGAGTTCACGAGACATATCACAGCGTATGGGGTTTGGTGCAGTGATTAGCTATTGGTGTATGTGTGCTATTAAATGGTGTAACTTATAATTATTGGTGTAAATGCTATTAGTTATTGTGTGGCATGAACCTACCGTTTACAATTTTTAAGGTTTACAACCCTTCAGATTCGTAGTTATTCACATTTGTAAATTTTAAAATTTGAAACTCTTCTGAATTTTGATTTTCCAGAATCGTAATTGTTCAGGTTTCAAATTCCTCAAATTTGTAGTTCTTCAGTTTAAAATTCTTCATATTAACAATTCCTCAGATATGTAGCTCGTCAGATTTATAAATTAATATACTTGAAAAAAGCTATAATTTTTAGAAATGACGTAAAGAGTAGTTATTTGCCCAGTTTCAGGGTACACAGAGCAAATTCTAGGATTGAAACCGTATTTTATTCACCTTAAGATTATCAGCAATTTTTTATAAATTCTGTTTATCCTTAATCCTTAAATCAATAAGCTTAATGATAATCAGTTATCATCAATACGTGATATTTTATTTCACTTAATTCTTGTCGAAATTTGTCTTGAGATCCAACATGAACAAGTAATTTTTTTAAATAAACAGATTGTGTCCAGTTACTTATCATTTATAAAACCCAAGGCGATTTATAAAATCTTCAACTAGTAATCACTGAAAGTGGAAGAAAGCCGAGGCTGTGGTAATTAAAAAAGATTATCTGAAAAACATTTAGAAAAAATGTGATTGTTTGTTACATAAAATATTCGGACTGAAACAAATTTTATAATTGCATTAAATGGATTGCAGATATGTAACTATCAACATTAGTTCACGTACGAATATAATTATCCTGAAATATATTTGTTTATAATTATTTTGAAATTATATTACTTCAATTTCAATGCCCATTTTTATGTTCATTGGGTGCATTTAGACGAAATTTTTCAATATTTTCTCTGCGCTTCATATGCTCAATTTATTCTTACTATTTATTTTTGTTGCAAAAATGTTCACAATTTTTTCATATTAAATTATGAATTACCATAATGAAAACTACCAGTTTACATCACTCAAATCTCCTACTTTTACCAGAAACGTAGATTCGTTGCAGCTCTGTTGAGCAGTACGACTGTCGTAAACGAACGTACGGCATGCGCACGTTTGCGGCCGTATCCCCAGCGCAAGTAAGCAGCCGTAGTCACTCATCCCCGATGACTGCGGCCGTTCTCTCCACAGCCGTCGTGTCTCGCTGACATAGATGCCTCACGGTCTGTCTAGCCGTTGGCTATTTTATATCGACCGTACTTCTGAACAGTGGTGAGGTCTTCATAGTCGCTGATGCTACTTCAAGCTCATTGCCATGCTTCTGCTGTTGGTGATCGTGATCGTACCGCTACTGACGAAGACTGCATGTGACCGTACCGTGTTGATGACCGTACCGATGATAATTGTTGCACAGTGCTCGCTCTTGATTACGCTGATTGCCGGCTCTATATTCGCTGACAGCCTTCTTGACTCTCGTGCTATCTTATGGCTAAGTCACAACCGTAGCAATAAATGATGGTCGTACAAATAAGCGAAGTTACGGCCGCTGCACGTAGATTTCTGACGTTATTATATCGGAGTCTTAATGGTATGGACGTCTCAAAGTTAGACGCGGCCGTCATTTCTCATATCGTCGGCCGACGGCCGTGGCCGTCACCTACGTATGGGGAGATAGCTGCAGACCGTACTGGCGTGACGGTCACCATAATAGAATCACCTCGGCCATACCGAACTATAAACAAACTCGCTCTCACGGTTTTCTACCCAAAAATTGCGGTCAAGTCACATCCTGCCTATAACTACTTAAAATCGCTCGGGCCTTCTTCACAACTTTACAAAGGCTATTTTTAATGTTAAAATATCAACAGAAGTCTGAATTACCTAAGCTTTATTTATAACAATGTCTTCAATGAGCGAGCTCACTGTCTCACTATTTACTCGCTTTACTCAATAAGATATTACAGACGAAACTTGATATATTTTTTCGATTAGTGAGGTCATCGCCTCAAAATTTAGCCATATTTCTGGCTATTGAACACTATTGAACACTATTTAAGAAATAGTACAGACAAAACTCAATGTATATGTTCGAGTTGTGAGTAACTGTGTATACTCCATCTCACGGCCCATGAGGCAGCGTCACTTCCTCAGCGACTGCTTTTGCATGCAAAAGCAAACGATCTCATCGATGTCAGCGAAGAGCAAATGACGACTTTCGCTTCGGCGAAATTGAAAATATCCTCAGCTGAGATAAATTTCAATTCTCTTCAAACTGCAGTCCCGGGAGCGAGGAGAACATGGTAAATTTTGTCGTTTTGAGTTCAAATCAACAAATGGATTTGGTCGTTTGAGCCTATTGTCTATAAATGGATTTATTATGTTGTTTTGAGCCCTATTCAACAAATAAATTTTGACGGTTTGAGCCTCGTTCGTTAAATAAATTTTGTCATTTTGAGTCCTGTTCAATTAACAAATTTTGACGTTTTGAACTCTGTTCAACAAATGAATTTTGACGTTTTGAGCCCTGCTCAAAAAATAGATTTTGTCGTTTTGAGCGCTGATCGATAAATAGATTATGTCGTTTTGAGCGTAAGTCAACAAATTTATTTTGATTCTGAGTGTGGATTCTGAGTTTTTTGTTCAAAACTTCTGGTTGCTGGAGGCATTCTTTATTCCAAATTTGGTCCTCAAATTTTTTTTTTATTCTTTTTTCATTGGGCAGTGCATGTATATCGCTCCTGGGCGTAAGCAAATAATAGGTGCGTACAAAACACTGGTCAAGGTTTTCTCAGTAATCCAGGTAGATAAGTCAATGGTTGTACCATAATTACGGGGGCGAGTTTTTATTTGAAACATGGGATCTCACCGTCAATTTTCTGTAGGTATCTACATATATTTACATAATTCACGCTTTATTTGATGTTATACTCCTGATTCCAAATCGCGTTCGAGGCAATATTTATAATTCGAATATTCAATATTATTATTACATGTTTTATATCATATTATGTACAAATAGTAATGGTGGTTAGAGTTGTAATCTCAGCTTAGCCTTTAATTTATGCCATGGAGTTGTAGGTTAGGGCATCCATGCATATTCTTTAAATTCAATTGGATTTATTTCATTATCGCATTAAGAAGAAGAAACTTTATCCAAATATTAAAAATCTAATGAAATTTCAATTTTCCGTGTCCTCGACGCACCAACGACGAAATGACGGCCGTACCAAAATTTGATAGGAATACAGCAGCAATAATATACGTACGCTCTGCATTTTTTAACGGAAACTTTGGATTTTATGCGACAATGACCACAATTAGATTTTCCAAGCATAAATCAACTAAATATTTCACAGCGAAGTTCAGTACAGACGGCAATTAATCGACAGAAATGAAAATATTAAACACGAACTTTTTCAGAAATTGAAAAAAATTAAATGAATTCCAAAAATTTTTCATTCACCAACGTTATTTTTGTGTGTGTGTTTCGTGCATCTGTAAAACTTTCGTTCCTCGTCTGACTGTAAATGTTTCGTCCGTCGTCTGACTGTAAATGTTTCGTTCCTCGATTGACTGTAAATGTTTCGTTCCTCGTCTGACTGTAAATGTTTCGTCCCTCGTCTGACTGTAAATG
>NW_025946105.1:0-840 GCF_000764305.2 Hyalella azteca | reverse complement strand
GAGGTCTGACTCTGGCTGGGGGCGAAGTGATTAAAATGTAATTTTTTAGATGAAAAAATGCTTGTCTTCAGCGGCAATTTCTTGAAGCTGACTATAACACATTGTTTTTTGCCGGGAATAGGAGTCTTGCAATAAAATGTCAGTTTACTATCGGAAAACTCTTGAAATCTTTGTCATTATTCACACAGAAGACCAAATACCAGTAAATATCTCTAAATACCGACTGAATACCCGTATCACCCCGTATACCGTCACTCCGTATCCCGTACATATGTATAGTAATATATATTTTTTAATATTTATATGTATATTTATGGGCCGTATTTATGTATATTAATATGAATTTTTCAATATAAAATATATATATGTATTTCTGGTTATCCCGCATATATTACCAAAAATATATCTGACCTCTCAGCTGCAGCATCACACACTCACTATAAACGAACTACTAAACTACTATATCATCATTATATACCTAAAACTAATACTATTATATACTAACGGATATTATTATTAACTAAAAAATAACTGAACTGCTACTAAACAAAAATTGTGAATTTATTTCAGATCGCAATTTAGGTTTTTACAACGTGTTAAACTCTTCTGCTTTGAAATCACTCCTAGAAATGTTAATATAATAATTCGTTTCCAAGAATATATAACTGATTTACACTAATTAGTTTATTTTTACCAATTATTTCCAATTTACACATATTAATATCTTTATTTTACTCAAATTTTCAAGCTCCTCAAAAGTTGGCCATCGAATTTATTGTCGTTGCCTTCATTGTTAAATTTTTAAATCGTGAAAATTTATTTTGATTCGAAAAAAGAACA
>NW_025946104.1:10575-49914 GCF_000764305.2 Hyalella azteca | reverse complement strand
CTATATTATATAACACGTTTCGTTCACATTTAACTTGGTAAGTACCGTAACTTGATACATGAGTGATGCAGGCAAGTAGCCTCATTACCGTAGCCTTTATAGGCAAAATTTTGGTTTGTATCATTCACGGTGCAAATAATGGCTAATCATTATATGACTAAATTTGGAAAAAAATGGAATAGACGACGAGACGTTTCCTATCGTCCCATATATCTTAAAGTTGGAGAATCGGAGTGATTACTCCACCAATTTTACGTTACGTTCTGGTTCAGGTTCAAGATACCGGTATTCATTACTTATCGTTTTGTCAGGTGGTTTGCCGAGTGGCACTTGATTGGCACGTGAATAAGGTTCTCTTTTTGGACAGGTTCTGGCAAAATATAGTACAAAGAGAGGGTTTTAATGAAACACTGATACATTTCATATTAAATTGAGAAATTCAAGTTTACATTCTACGTTAACAAAAATCTCTAGTACATGAAAAATGTAATCCCCACAAAATCAAAGTCCAAAGCTAACATCATTAAATCATCTAATAGTACCGGGGAAAGTGTGTGATCCGTTGCAGTTCCAATGCGTATGACAGTTGTCAACGACCGTAACTCGCGCACCCGTTCACGGTCGTGTGTTTAGGCGACCGTACCGCGGCTGCTACCGCGCATTGCAGCCGTATTTCAAGTGGCCGTACTGCAGCTGTATCGCGCGTCTCTCTTCACAGTTGCTCTTTCTTCATAGCTGTCGTATCTCGTTGATATAGATGCCACACGGCCAGTCTGGCCGTAGGTTGTTTTACAACGACCGTACTTCAGAATAGTGGCGTAGTCTTCATCGTCGATGATGTTACTTCGGCTCAATGCGGTGCTTCGGCGGTTGAAGATGAATGCAATCGTACCGCTTCTTCTTGATGGAAATCGTGACCGTATCGTACTGATGATTCTTCGTGTAGAGCTTGAAACTTAGATCTTCTGATGATGTGCGTTATAAACTTATAATCGTTGTACAACTCGTGACTCGAGGGTTGTCTCACGGCTGAGTCGCAGCCGTAGTGTTGATGTTGATTTTCTTGACGTGCTCACCGGACTCTTGGCTGCTTCGATAAGTCTGGGGTTTTCGCGACCGTCAACCGTCAATGTTTGAAAACGGTAACACCGCGGCCTCACGGCCGCAGCCGTTACGTCCGCTAACTGCAGACCGTACGTGCGCGACGGTCAACTCCTTAGAACCAACAACCCTTGGCGCGAATTCTCAGGTCCTTATATACGCTAGAGTCGCCCACAGTTAAGCCTATTCACTCGAAACCGACGCCGCATTCCTTCGAATGGAATGTCCCTCGCGCTGAGCGCCAACGTTCAATGTAAACAACCTTTCCCACGGTCTCGAAACAACGGCGCCGCATTCTTAGCATTCTTAACATCTATGCATAATACATGTTCAATATTACCTACTGTCAATATTACCTACTTTATTCATATACGTGTTTATAAGTTAGAGTAAATTGATTAATTACTATAAGGTCCTTATTATATACTATAAGTTAGTAATTTTGGGGGATAGCTCCGATAATTCCTGGTAAGTTCAAATTAATATCAAATTTAAATGCATATTGAAAATTTCTGTTGGGTATTTGGAGCTGGGCCAGTGGTTTGTAAACTTTTTTACTCCCCATTTCTATCATATGATTTTCTAATTTAGATCGATCACCTCCACACATTTAGATGAAAAAATTAAAACATTAGAAGTGAAAAAAAAAACGAAATAAAATGTAATAGAAATTATTAATTCTATGTTTTACCTACACAGTGCTTGAAGATAACTATTTTGAGAAAGAGGCAGTCTTTACCGACACGTATTAATAAGCAAAAAATAGTTTACCTAATTTAATATAATTTTAAAATTTTCGTAATTCACATTCCTCTTCATAAATATTCATGGATCCCCATACATTCAGTAGTCGAGACCTTAGCTGAATCTATTTATTCAAAACATACGTTTACACGTAAACAAGTGTTTAAAAAAAATTTCAACAAGGTTTTTATATAAATGACGATCGTTAAATAAACTATAATTGTATTCAGTATTGTCAGGTCGTGATGTCATTAGTGACTATTACGTCACCTTCTGTGACGTCACTACTCGCGGGTCACCGCGTATATAAGCTCGGAGAGCGTACTGCCAGTCAGTCGTAGCGTGTCTCAGTCTTAGGCAGACAGCCTCTAGCTGCAATCACGCAGTTAACCCTAGACTCCAGCACTCAGCCAACACGCAGTGTCGTTATATCTACAAAATTACTGCACATACTGTGCTTTGATCCTGTAACTTCTATCTAGTGTATCCGTGAACCTATCTTTAATACTTACGCTTAGATACACGTCTTGTCATTATCCTTCCCTGGCCAATGAATATGTAATATGTTATTCGGACATTTATCAACGAACCCAAACCCCTCAGGTTTATCTACAATAGATCAGACAGATCCTTTCAAGGTTTTGACTGTCAACCTTTGACAGAACTATAAACTTTGACAGTGGCGCAGCCGAACAGTGTCACTATAAACTTTGACAGTATATCATCAAGCTAGCTTGAATATCTCACTCATAATTTACTGTCATATCAGCACCAATTTTTTTCATCGGATATGATTGGACAGTAAATATAATTTCCAAATCCTACAGAAAAAAACTTTTTTAATTTTAATTCTTAAACATGTATGTGATACCGATCATTTACCGTCATTAATGAACTATGAGGCGCAATCTGGTGTCATAAATCAGCCCATGCGACAAGATAACGAGAGATTACGGCTCTGATAATGGATGGCAATAAGATAAAAGCCCGTGTCTCGAAAATCTCCCTTCACTTTCCTGTTTGCTTTGCTTCGAGCGCCATCTGCGACACGCAAATAAAAATAAACATTTCAGTTAACAGTTATTTTTCGACATTGTAATCTAGTAGCGCTTAAAATTAATGAACTGCAGCTTAATGAAGACGGGAAGGCATCTATGGATGAAATTCTTTCCACCGTAGCGATTGATTGAAATAAGTTTGGTCTTTACGGTGATTCGCTGCTCGATCAATAGTTGATTTACATTATATTTGCCCGTCAACGCTTACGTAAGTTTAACCTAAGTTAATAGAAGAGTTATAAGGCTAAATACCATAGTCGGCGTTCTATGTGTCGGCTATGCAGGCAATATAAGTTATTTGCATTTTCATTAATAGAAATAATTGAAGCTGTGGAACATCTTTTAGTAGGAAAGCACCCTCATTCCTAGTGCATGAATATGAATCTATAGTAAACGAAAATTGACTAATGGGATTTGATCCTTCAACCTTTCGAATGGTGATGGTATAAAAACCGTTGGAAATATGTGAAAAGTAAGTGTTGACGATTACACCTTTGATTCATTCCAATACTGAGCTTGCAACAGAGAATTAGAAGAATAACCAAAATCAAAGCTGTTGAGTAACTCAAGTTTTGATATTTCAGGTCCATTTCGGCTTCGGTGTCACTGGCATCTCAGACGCGTCGTAGGTCTGACCATCGGCTTGGCGCTCTACTTCAACGACTGCGTCGAACTCGCCTACTACGTCATCATCATCTCAGATATGCTCGCCTCAGAAACGCGGTGCATAAAATTGAGTTTCAGTTGCTTTAATCGAACTAATTCTAATAAAATAATAAGATTTAAATGATTTCAGGAAAATACATAATTATAGTTAGAATATTAGTACTTGGATGTCTCTGAGTTAAGCAATATGAATAAATTTGTTATGTGAGACCAATGAATTTATATTTTTGTAGATTCATACCCATACGTGAATTAACCACCTGACGAACAGTCCTAGTGTTTGAATTTTGGAATTATTGCTATCTTATTCTGACAGTTGATCTCGTAACACCTTATGTATACTTTTTTACAGGGTTCATTTTGTTGTTTGTGGTGGTTGGAGTCTCGATTTCAGTGCGGTGTCTGCTTACGAGGCCGCACGTTTCTGCCAGACATTCAGGGACCTCACGTTTGAATTTCGACCTGCCGCCTCCATACCATAAAAGTTAGGGCACGGAATACTATCGACAACAAAGCGACGAAGCTGGAAGTTCTCACTCTTCTGACATCGCTTCCGAAAATAATTCAAACCAAATATTCCATATCCCCACCTTAACACTAACCGAAGGAAACGAACCCTAAAACGTTCAACGAGTTTTACAAGATTTAGAAGCAGGTGATAATGAATTACCGAACTACGACTAAGCCATTCGACGGCTTAGTGTTTCTGAACTAAACAAAGTTACCTACCATTCTGAGAAAACCTCTTCGAATTATCACTTTTCTCTCACTCCCCATTTTTCCTGGTCACAAAATTTGCATTTGAACAGCAGAGAACCAGTTTCTTACTCGAGTAACAATTCTAGTGAAATTAGTGCACTATAGCCCCACAGTCGATTATTTTCCCTCACAAAAATGATACAAAATCTTTCAGAATCAAGTGCCGTTCAGCAGCTGAAAATTTGACAGCTCCCGTGCATTGTTCCCGCTCATGAAAATGACTTTTAAATCCTTCCTTCGTTCGGGCCTCAGTAGGGCTTTAAATATGTAAAATAGAAGTCTTAATATTTAGTTTATTATTTACTTATATAGGATTACAAAAATGCGTTTTTTCTTTGGAGTTAGATTCATAGATGATTATGTTGATAATAGGCCTCATTTTCCTGGAACATATGTGAATATGTTAATTATATTGAATAAATCGAACATTTCTTTTACTACCGTTCACACTAATTTCTGAATTTACAGGCTGCCGAAATTTCATCAAGGATGAAATGAATGGAAATAATAAAATATGTGTTATACTTAAATGAAAATTTTGAGCAATAAACCCAAAAATTCAATCACAACGTACAATACACCACCTAAAAAATATGGCAAAGAAAATTTTCAATGAATTCTCCAATTGCGGTTTACGGCTTCAATAGGCATATGCACAGTAGAAAATATAATATACAATTGATCAAAATTTCTCGTACTAGACTACGCATTTAAAAATTTATTTTCATAGACAACACTTCGAAAGAGGCCAGTGTCTCCGATGTTACACTTGAAAATTGAATTTCTTACTTCATTTTTAAATATTTGAGAAAATTATTTTACATTTTTTTAATATTGAAATTATTTTTTAGTATTTTTCAAAGTATTAATTCTGCCGCGTATATGCAGCGTGTAGCATTGTCTCCGACTTTACGAAAGTGTGCAAAATTTCAAATCGATTGGACAGGTGGAACTGTGTTAAATATCGATTATAAGATTTGTAGCAGACAGACAAACAAACAAGAAGTGAAGTTAAAGAGAAGTGTTGTAATAATTAGTGAGCTCTGGAGCGACCACAAATTCGCAGAGAAGTCGCTCACATTAGATGCAGTCGACACAAAAAAAAAATTCGACACCGTTGCTAATTTTTGACCAATACATATATTTATCAGGGTGCTAATAAACTCTTTCATTAACAAATATCATGTATATTATTTTGTTAACACGAAATTTAGGTAGTACGTAAGCTAAAAGTAATGTGGATTGTCACTCCGTTTGGCAGTCCTAAAATTCCTCATAACTAACAATTAATGAAGTTTAGGAAACTACAATAATAAATGACAACGATTTACAAGTTTGACATGTCATTGGCTACTTGATAACACTGATCCAACAATAGGATTGACACTTTTGTAGGTATGAGGTTGTTAAGGCAATCACATCCTATAATTTCACTCCATCTAGTTCAACAAGTAGAAGAACAGGAAAATCATAATTGCACGAGTTAAGAGTAGGTTTACATTATACATGATCACAGACGAAAGGTATTACCATTACTGTTAATACTTAATTTCCTCGAATTACGACCTATAACAACGAGGTGCGGGTGCCAGGAAGTTATGCCGCAAGCAATTAGGAGGGAATTAGATAATTAGAAATTAAATAATTGAAAGCGAGTCAGCATCTTGTTACGAGGAAGAGTATTAAGATATCGTATATATTCATAATCTCGTTAAGATGATTATTATCGTCATTATTATTTTTTTGTGTATAAAACAATTTTGTAAATTCAGCTTTGGAACGTTCCAACTCTTGGTGTATATTAATAGTATAGAGCAAACAAAGATAAATTTAACTGGCGCTGTGATGAGCACTACAGAGTTGTCAACTGGCACTGTGATGAGCACTACAGAGTTGTCAACTGGCACTGTGATGAGCATTACAGAGTTGTCAACTGGCATTGTGATGAGCACTACAGAGTTGTTGTCAAGGGATACGGTTCATTTAACGTATGGGGTGGATGCAAAACAACTTCAGGAGTGAACAGAAACATTTATTAACAATAGATCAAAGAATGCTAAATAAAGGAGAGTCAACTTCAGCAAAACTACGACAAAGTGACGGAAAAGTTACGGTAGCAAAGAACAGTTACATTAAGTGCAGTAAAGTAAAGCTGAGTTACGTAAAGTAATGGAACGTAACCCGGATAATCTAAAGTAAAATAAGGCAAGGAGATTTGAGCTTGCGGGACGGTAGGTTCGGCCGTTCAGGTCCGACCTGTCGAGATTGAACAGTCATGTAGGTATTGCTTTCGTGGGCATTTCAAGGTCTATTTCAAAATGGATAATTCATCACAAAAAAATGTAGTACAAAATTATAGAACCAGAATTAGCCGTTGGTTAACAAGCTCACCTGTCGAGTGTGGGTGGACAAGATCTAAGTCTACAATCGGCCCTAGCGTCGAGTTTAGCTTTGGAATGCAGAACAAGTGACTTTAAGAAGAGCGGATCGTGTGCCTTTACACAACTTCCCCCTTTAAGAAAATCTAGCGCAGCTTAAGATTTTGTGACTAAATTTAAGGGCAGGCGCCAAAGGATCCTTACAGTATTAGGCTCAACGGAGCGCAACATCAACTTAGCGCAAACTGCTATTCTAAATAACTAACATACGAACAACTAAACTACTAGAAACAAGAACAAATCATAAACGCGTAACAATGCTAATTGAGTCCTGGCGTTTACTCTTCTACCGTACGGCTGAGCAAGTCAGCTCCAACGTTCTCCGCTCCCGGAATATATATAGTCCTGAATCTATAGGGTTGAAGACTGAGGGCCCATCGAACGAGACGGCTATTACTTCCCTTGAACTTGTTAAGATAAACCAGTGGGCGATGGTCTACTTCAAGGACAAATTATTTTCCCATAAGGTAGAATTTAAATTTGTCAACGCCAAAGACAATTGCCAGGCATTCCCTCTCAATGGTGGAGTATCTTTGTTCGCGAGGCAGCAGCTTACGGCTCGCGTAAGCGATGGGACGAGGGACGTCTTCATGGTACTGAAGTAGCACGGCTCCTAGCCCTACCAGCGATGCGTCCGTGCGGAGGATGAAAGTTTTTACCACGTCCGGGAGAGCGAGGACAGGATCGCTAGCGAGGAGGGTTTTTAATGTTGCGAGATTCTCAGTGCAGTGTCTGTCCCAGAGAAGGGGTTCACGATAGGTTTTTCTCAACATCTCTGTTAGGGGTGCCGTCAGGGTAGCGGCCCCCGGGATGAATTTGCGATAGAAAGACACTACCCTATCGAAATTCGAAGACCTGTCAGCCGCTGGCACACGGACGCCCCAAGTTCTTATGGCAGGGTAAATTAGAAGCTCTATGTCCGCTTTAGGTTCCGCTTGCCGTAGCGAAATAAGCGCCGAAATGGAATCTTGTGAAATTACTCGTTGAGCTTGGGGCGATCTTGGGGCGCGCGTATTTGGTACCTGATACGTTCGGGACAGACACGGCCGAATATGAAAAATGCTTTAAAAAAATGCTCCCTCCCTTCCCCCCCTTATGGGGGGAAGGTCGAGGGGGCATTTCAATCTCTGTACGTTATATATATATGCAGTCTATATTGCACTATACTCGCTCAGTTTCAAGATCAGAGCAGTCTACCAGAGGCTCAATTTCATGCAAAGACGTTTACAGCTAGTAACTTTTATGACATGGCGTTGTTAGAAATGAGGGCAATAATCGCAAATAAAAAAATTCAATCGATACATCAAAAAGTATCCCTGATTCGAGGTAATGCAAGTCAAGCCAATTTCTCCTAATGCAAGTCAAGCCAATTAAATCCATGTATCCTACTGAATGAACAACGTTGTTTTTAAAATAATCGTTGAATTATTTGCCGTTTCATTTCATGTAACTTTCGTCTCATTAAATTTCTATAGAGCAAACAGTTCTGCAAGGGCCTCGAATTTCTGCGTTTATTGACGAAAGATCACACAATGGAACGGAGTAGCACATGTTAATCTTAACAAAATCTAGATACGGCACTAACTTGATTGCAGCTTTCAGTTGTTCACAGTTCACAGCAAGTGAGGATCTTTCTGCATCCATCGTCGGCTGCTGCAATGACAGTTGGTATTGACTTTCACATGTAGTTCTTTACAAGCATCTAAGTTATCAACTGCACTCCTAAATTCGTGGAGAGACAATCAAATAAATCGCGGAATGAACGATAGTTATGGAAATCCTCAAATCAAATATGTTGCTCACAGAGAGGCTCCTTGTAAAGTAAATAGTTCATAAGCTATCTTCTGCTTAAGCAATAAGCTCAAGCATGCAGACATATGCCCAAAGCTGAACAGTTCTTTGGTTGAAGAAACCATTCGTCTAGCAAAAAATTTTACAGGGGTCTGAAAATACTGCTTGCAACTTAAATAGAAGCAAAACACCCTACGTGGCCGACTTGCTCCTGATTCACCCCTAAGCCGAATATAGTTCCTCTAAAACGACCTTAATCGGCACGAAATTTTTGACAGGGTAGTCCTAGAAGTGACTTAAGGTTCTTCTTTGTAGTAGGTGGCTTTAGGGAAAGCAATGGCTTAATCTTGTCGTTCTTGGGAGCAACGGAATTCCGGCCAACGATGAATCCTAAGTAATGAGCCTCTTGGTAGCCGAAGCGGCACTTGGTGGGGCGGGCGGTCAGCCCGTGGTGCCGTAAACGTGCCAGGACGGAGGTCAGGGCCTGCAAATGGTCTTGCCAGGATACTGAATGGAAGAAAATGTTATCAAAATAAAAGCAGACATTAGTTAAGCCGTCCAACACTAGCCTCATGAGTGACACGTACGTGGCGCAAGCGCACACGGCGCCAAATGGCATACGAGTGAACTCCATCAAACCTCTATGGGTTTGGAAGGCTGACAATTTCATAGCTCGTTCAGTAAGTGAAATTTGGTAGTAGGCCTTAGTAATATCAATCTCTGAAAAAAATTGACAGTTCGCAAATTTATGAAGGTCTTCTTCCATTGAGCCAGTGGGCTCCGCTCGGAAGAAGGTAATTGAATTTAGGTATCTGTAGTCGACCGTGAGGCGAAACGACCCGTCAGGTTTCCGAACCATCACGACGGGGGATGAAAACGGTGACGTTGATGGTTGAATTATTCCCAAGTCTAACAGTTCATCCACCTCTTTCTCAAAGTGTGGCTTTAGGTGCACTGGGACGGGGTGCACCCTGGGAAGGACAAGATCTAAGTCTACAATCGGCCCTAGCGTCGAGTTTAGCTTTGGAATGCAGAACAAGTGACTTTAAGAAGAGCGGATCGCGTGCCCTTACAGTTGTCAACTGGCGTTGTGATGAGCATTAAAGCTCAAGCCCGCTCTGTTGAGACGCTCCGGCTCAGACGTTGAGTGTGAGCGGTGCAGGGGAATGGTTTGAGTGACGGCTTTGAGCAGCGAAGGAAAATCTGGACGGTCGCGAGGATCGATGCTCCAGCAGTGCCCTAAAATCTCCTGGAATTTTACGAGCATGATAATAATTGACATAAAACTAAATTTTAATGATGATTTTTTGATCGAAAATAAATTTTTTTCCTTCTTCTAATTTACTATATTTCTCTACTTACATTTTTTTCCTTAATATGTTTATTCTGAATAAAACGTGAAGGTAAAATTTTAATAAAAAAATTGAGTATTGACCATAAAAATATTGACTTAAAAATTTTAAGTGATATATTCTGTGTCCAAAATAAGGAAAATTCTATTTAAAAATTACTGTTGACTTTTTTCTCGTTGAAAATTTACCTTAATGGCCATTGAGCAATGGAGGTGAGAGGTGCTGTGTTTTCTGCCGGTGCCTACAAAGTATATAAGTTCATGCGAACACAATTCTGAGAACGGCGGAGACTCGTTGAACAGTTCGAACATCAACGCACCGAACATGTATACGTCTGAACTCTGCGTCGCCGGAACTGTGATGCGCACCAGTGACGTCGTAACGTCGATCGAATGAATCATCTGAAAAATGATGGCGTCGTGACATCTAATAGATATGTAGCAACACAAATAAAAGGTAATTCACAGAAGCTTCAGCAAGGTAAAAGTTACTCGTAGCGTGTTATTTTTGGAGATTTTAGCACATATTCTAGACTGATTAAGAAATTTGAAGAACTATAGAAATGAGAATATGCAGCTGAATTATTATGATTCCAATTAATTGAAATTTATTGTTGGTTTGAATTCTGAAAAAAAAAACATGATGAAATGATGATTTGTGCCTCAATTAGTATTTCACAAACTAATATGAGAATACATGGATTTTTTCAACTGAGAAAAGGAAAATTGCAGGCATTTTGTACAAATCTCTCATCAAATTTAGAAACGTACGCCTTCTACTTTCAACGGATCAGAAACCGCGATATGGAAAATACAGGGTGATTCACGGATACTTCATGAATTGAAAGCTCAATCAAAAAAGTACTAGTTAAGATATTATTACACTACAAATGTTATTGGAAAATACATAACCTAAATTTTTGTATCACTTATTTTTAAAGATGGCATCGAATAAATGACGGTCTCCATTGTCAATGCATTCAGTCAGTTAACTTTGGAGTTCCGTTCAACTCGCTGAAGCATATTGACGGGTATGCTGAGGCGATGGCTTGGCGTATGTTGTTCTTCAAATGAGGTAGGGTCCTTGGACAGCCATTGTAAACAATTGATTTAAGATAATCCCATAAAAATTCACAGGGAGCCAAATCGGGGATCGGGCCGGCCAAAGAAGGTCATCTCTCAAGGAGATGAGGCGCTCTGCAAAATGTTGGCTCAGAAAGGTGTGGAGAACGCAGAAGCTCCGCTCTAACTCTCTCTAGGTTTTCCGAGTGTCGTGGCAGTCCGCCGGCCTCCAGACCCTCTTGCATCTACACTTACGGAATGATTGTTTATGTTATAGCGGTAATGGAACGGCCATTATAACAGTACTCCTGGACAGCAAACGCACGCTGCTCACATGTCCCATGCATGTTGGCAACTGACTAGGCGAGACACTAAACTTTATGACCTTGCCATTCATATGAAATACTCCTCGTCCTTTTCGTACAACTGACTGTCTGGCGCGAAATAAAAAAATATGAAATATGGGGCCGCCGCTCACTCACTCAAATATCCTTGAATCTCATTGTAGTAACGAATTATAGTAACTGCACCAGCCAATTAGAGACGGCTATTCAAACTTAAACCACCAATCACAGGTGGTAAATTGACCGCTACGTGTACTTAGACCGCTACGTGTACTAAGACCGCTGTATGTACTTAGCGCGCTACGTATACCTAACCGCAACGGGTACTCAGACCCCAATGAGGACTTTGGCCTTTTCTTTAGGTTGGGTGCCACGTGTACCTAAGCAGCTACGGGTAGTTAGACTGCTACGTCCACTTAGACCTCTACGCGTAAATTTTTATAATACGGCCCTAGACGTATTAGGCTTCACTAATCTCAGGGGGAAGATAGTTGAGGAGGTGACGAGGTATCCTGGCAGGCCCAGGCGTGACGTCCTCTTCAACCATACTGTGGTCAAAAACACTTAACTTAATTTTAGCTTCGAGGAAGACATTGCGGGAATTTAGATGACCGTGAACGATATCTCGGGAGTGAAGGTAAGACATGGCCTGAGAAACCTGGAATGACATTCAATATTTTAGTTATTGCTGTTATAATCCACTACAGAAAATTATTGATAAAAAATTATTTTGAGATTTTGTCTTTATAAGTATTTAACGGCTATTGATAAAATGGGTTATATTCACACCTAAGAAAAATGACTAAAACAATTAAGATGATTTTAATATTCAAGAATTCAGCATTACTACAAGCAGAACCATTAAACGAAATTGTACTGTTGCTACAGCTTAGAGATACAAAATATATTAGTCACGCTTTTTACTGTCCTATTTTGCTTATAGAATTGAAATGTCCTCGCCCAACTCAAATACACGAAAGTTAAAGAAATTAACTGCCAACTATGATGAATTTAGTTAAAGCTATTAAGAAGGCAGTCAATTTTAACTTGATGTTAAGTCCTACACCAAGCTAACCGCGGTATAACTGACTTAGTTCATGAAATACTGTATGCTATGGCTAAACATCTGGCGAGATAATAGCATTTAACCGCGTAGACAAAGTGCTGTGTTGCTTGATCAGAAAACCAAATATATTAGGGTTTTTTTAAAGAACTAAATTGCTGAACAAAATATTCAAAGACAATTTCTCCTCGATAGTAATTCACTAGCCTGTTTAGCAACGGCTATTCTAGAGGAGTAAGGCGACGGAGGTCTCGTGAGACTGTGATGGTAGAGCGACACGCCGCGCCTGGGTCCTGTGACCACCGCGAGCTGGGGTGGCTTGACGCAAGCTCCCATGAACAGCTCGACGTTCTCGTGACGTATCAGCGCCAACACCGTCACCAGGCGGTCGAACTGTTGACGAGCGGCGCTATCATCACCGTCGAATGTGTGTATCATCACGTCGCCGTGCCACCGACCTCTGCAATAAACAATGTAACGTCAATGCTACTCAGACGGTACAGCCTTTGTGTCGCCGGCTTTTCAACAGAAACGATCTATGTTATATTCAAAACTGAATTTGAATAATTAATAACTTTTCAATGGCGAGCGATAAATTATGTGCAGTATCATTCGAGTGGCGACATATGGGTAATAATGTTGAATAATGCAAGATTTGAAATTCCCAAATTGTATTAAATAAAGAAAGTTCCGGTTAACTAATTCTCTTGAAGGTGGTTGAATGGAGCGGACAAGGTTTTGATAGGTTTGGTCTTGCAAGTTCAGATAATCAAAAAGTTCTGGAGATGGCGGCAGTAGCAGAATCGCGTAAATACGTGCTGGGACGCACGTAAACTGAGCGACGTCGCCCCGGGTTGTTCTGAGACAAAAGATTAATTAAATATAATTGAACAACAGTCGACTATGATAAATAAAGAAATTCATATAATCAAACTGGCAAAAAATGAATAATGCAAAGGTGAATTTAATAATGAATTTTTACCTTTAATGAATAATCCACTTATGAGGCTGTTGCCAGATAAAGGAAGTTGACTTTGGAGTTAATTTAAAAGATATTAGCCCTGGTCGTAAATAAATCTTAATAGCATGCGGTTAATGTAAATTAGTATTTTATATTGATAATTAAAGGGATAAACTGGGCTAACAAAGAAGTGCAAGGCATGCGATGGGGATGATAATGGAGTAAGAAAGGAAGAAATGCAACTAAGGACACGTTCGCTGTACTAACGACTGCCCTTGGCAGTCTAATCCCAAATTAAAAGGTAAGGCGAGAAGTTATCTCTTTCTTCAATTGAAGAAGTATGGAAAACTTAATTTAAAGTTTAACTTTCTAATTTCCCTAAATTTAATAATTCAAAGACCATTTCTGATAACTAACGGCAATTTCTATGAAAGCTTCTTATTTCAGTCGGTGAAAATTCAGTGAACGCAAATCCAGATCAAACTCATAGAAGATGCATAATCACTAACCTGTAAATTTTTGTCGTAGCACGACAAAACTTGCTACCTCTTAAGACATTCCCAAATCGTAACTTATCCCACGGAATTGTCCATTCGGACAAATGATCTGAATTATCCGGCTGAATTGGACCCGAAGATCCAGAATCGCGTCTTTCTTCGATCACACAAGGTGGAACTCGAATCTCCACAGGTTCTTCTTCTTCAAATCCGCTCTCCTCACCGGTGCTCCCTTTTTTGCTCCAAGAACCGTGTTTACTAAGCCTCCTTCGTCCAGGCTCAAACTTGAAACAAGGCTCGTCTTCTTGACTAACTCTTCTTTCTCGAATGAGACGGGATCTCTTTTCCGATGCTTGAGCAGAATATCTGCCATCCACATTACCTTTCAAAGGCTCGCAAGGAAGACTCATCCTGGCGTGAGAGGGATGTCGATATGGACATAACTCGAACGATCTCCTGAAAGCAGGAGTTATAAGTTTCCTGTTGGCAGTTGGTGTTGGCTGCGAAGACATGTTTGGAGATGAATATCCACTTTCTTCTGCAAGCAAGGTTCGTCCTTCTTCTAATGAACCTCCAATTCTTCTTGACATTAATGAGAGTCGGCTTCTGGACGCTTGCAGATCTTTTCTTTTTTTCCAAAAAAAAAAGAAAAAGAAAAGAGTTTCTTTTCTTTTTCGGTCCAAACCCCGTAGACGCTTCTCGCGTGTTGCTCAGTGGTCAGTCGTGTTGTTCGTGGTTGATTTTTCCTCCCTAACCTCTCTGAAAGACGCGCATACAAACGTTGAAAAATAGCTATTAAAGAATCCTTCTCATCTTCGAAAAAATTCTTGGAGGCGAACTACAGGGGATGGAGGAGGAGGATTAGGAGCAGCTGCAGCTCCTGGAGAAGATGGGTTAGGTGACGTGGGAGTTTTAGGTTTTGGTAGGTGGGGCATGTGGGGCATTAGGCTTGGGGTCGAATGCAATGAAGTTGAAGGATGAGAAGTTGAAGGCAAGGACGTAACAGAAGTGCGCGGTGATGAAAAATGAACGGATAGAGAGTGACGTGGAGATGACGATAATGGCAAGAGTGCACATGGTGAGGATGGGGAAAGGGAGTGGGATCTAGATTCTCTTAAATGTGAAGAGGACAGGCTGGCGTAAGTGGTAGCCTGCACCGCTGTCGTGGACAAGGGCTGACTTGGGTCTTCCTCGAGCGATGGTAAACGCAGGGACGGTGACCGCCCAGTGAGCCGAGGGGTGGTCGCGGGGGTCGTGAAATATTACAAATATTATCGATACTATATCGGCATGATATACCTCAGATAGAAAATTGCTTAGCAAAAGATGCAAATGATCGAGACCCGCGCTAATTTATTATAAGCATCCTACACGAGTGGAAATATGAAGAAACAGGATTTAATGTTCAATTCTTATATGATTTCATTTCTAAGTTGCAAAAATACATTACTGAACAAGTCGAAACTTATTACTGAAATTTAAATATTCTGTTAAGTCCGTAGAGTCAGTCAATCAAACGAAAAATTTTCCCGACAGAGCAAAGTGAAAATCTTTCTTTCACAAATCTTTTAACTCCTGAGGAGAAATAGGACAAGTCTAGAGAAAGAGCAAAATGTCGTATACCTGCGATAATATGAGATAAAACCTCATATTATTATCATCTTCTCATCGGCTGCCTGTACGACTGATGGAGTACCTATTCGTTTTCAAAAACTGTACCTATGGAGTACCTATGGAGTACCTATGGAGTACCTATGGAGTACCTATGGAGTACCTATGGAGTACCTATGGAGTACCTATGATGGAGTACCTATTCATATTCAAAAAATGGAGAATTCAGGAATTATTTTTGACGTATGAGAGCAAGCATGGGTAACTTGCCTTTATAACCCTGAATAAAAAAATCAAAAATAAGCATTAATTACAATTTTGCCCCATAAAGCTAAACAACGACATCATATGATAAATTTTAATAAAATCTAAAAATTCACAGCACTATAGTGACGCAGAGCTTAAAGCAACTCTCGTTTTGCAATTGCTGGCGCAACAACAGGTGTACAACAACAACAGGTGTACAACAACAACAGGTGTACAACAACAGGTGCACAACAAGAGGTGTACAACAGGTGTACAACAGGTGTACAACAGGTGTACAACAAGAGGTGTACAACAGGTGTACAACAGGTGTACAACAAGAGGTGTACAACAAGAGGTGTACAACAGGTGTACAACAGGTGCACAACAACAGGTGTACAACAACAGGTGTACAACAACAGGTGTACAACAACAGGTGTACAACAACAGGTGTAGGAGCTCAGAAACCAGGCAAGTCGAGAGCCACACCAAGCACCTCTCTCAGCCACGTCCTGCGAGCGACAGATCAGAGATCCTACAGTGTAAAGGATTATATTTGAACTGATTATACCCGGGGCTTTAGGACTGTTTTAGTGGTGTTATTTATTATACCGGGGGTTTTGTTGCTATAAAAGCAGTTCTGTTCATTATATCAGAGTTTATATTGCAATATTTCATGATGAGGGAATGTAAGGTTGAAGCGCGGTTGCTGAAGTTAAAATATTAAATTGAGAAATTCAATGTCATCAGAAAAGCCAGACAGGCAGGTGATGAAAAGTACTCTATTATATTTGAACTAATAAACTAATGACTTTTGATGATCGAGCAATTTTAATATTAAAAAGTGAGAAAATTTTCGTGTAATTAACTTTAAAATAATTGGAAATCACAGTTTTTTTGAGCGGCCCTACGTTTTACTTGGTAGTAATTTTAATAATATATTTTTTCTAGATTAGATTTGTATTCCTGAACTTAGTACTTTTATATTTTATTAACAATAAAGACAATTAATGCAGCAGTACTTAAATTACGACAATGCCACCAGTTACTACTTGATTCTAGCCTAATAAAAGTAAGGCATTCTGATTTCATTGTATCCTCTATTAATATAAATGTTTAATAACTTTTAAGATATCCTGATCATAAGTTCTGATATAACTTATCAAATTTATTAAGAACTCTAAATTTAATTTTAGGACTAATTATTGTGATTAATCTGCAGAAACGCTTAACTGTATTTAAATTTTGCCCTATATAGGAAGATCATGCCACTTGAAACATGTCACTAAGATGTCACTGGAACTGCAGGACAGTGCCCCGACTCTCAGTTCGCGCGCCTCAACGGCAGGGAATGTCTGCCTGCCATCCTCCGGTGTGATGGAGGCCCTGACTGCTATGACGCCAGTGATGAGCGAGATTGTACCCAAGGTATTTATTGATGAGAATCATCATGAACATAGTGATGACGTACGTACACTGTGGCGATGAAAACTGGTACTCGAGATTTCGGTAACAACTGTAATCAACGCTCAAAGGCCTGTATTTATTGTGACTGAAAATAGTGAATTAAGATTTTGAGCAATTAAGCAATTTAATTGAATTAAGCAATTTAAAATAAATCTTCTTCAAAACATCGAGTCATATCTGATTGTGAAAATGTTGTCTATTTCTGTGTTTCATCAGAGCTTTGCCAGGGCTTCTTGTGCCGGAACGATTCCACCTGCATCACCACATTGCAAGTCTGTGATGAGACTGTTGACTGTCGTGATGGATCTGATGAAAGTGAATGTAAGTTTTGGCATTAGAACCATTGAATAATTAAGGCCTTCTCCTGTAAATAGGACTTTTCAAGATAACTAAGGCTTTTACTCACTGAATAAATTGCAATAAATTGCACAATTGCCTCAATGAAATCGATCTAGTTTTATAACTTTCCCTGTTCTAGCGATGCACAATTATACATATCATTATTCACTTTCAATCCTGCTGGTAGATCCTGCATTTTTGTACTCTTTGTTCGTGTATGACACAGTTTATACAATCGCATTTCATAATTATAGAAAAATAATTGATATATATGATAAGATTGTCGGATAACTCTGAATTTTGAATATCTTGCATCATCTGATCAAATACACTAACGTTTCAAATTTCACTCTGTAACTGAATAATCAGTATCTTTTGTGGTAATAAAATTGCAAGAAGACGGAAGACAATTTCACAGAGGGAGTGAAGCACAGAAACGAAATAAATAACCATAAATTATCAAGGCCTAACCCGTTACGTTCTATGTCCTTACGTATGTTGCGTCGTGAATTATATCCTCTGTTGAATTATATCATCTGAGACATTTATCAAACTTTATATGAACCTAACGAAACTTTATCAAATGTACCATTTTTGGAGCGTATTGGACCCATGTTCATCGAAATTTTGCAGGTCTGAATGAATGAATTGCTAACGAAGGAGAATATTATGCACACAGGTTCATGTCGAGATAGCTACATGAAATGCGACAACGCGAGATGCATGCCTGAACGTTTCCGATGCGATGGCGACAACGACTGCGGTGACATGAGTGATGAGCGCAACTGCAGTGTATCTACTCCGTCTCCTGAAGGAAGTGAGACCAACTTTCCAGATCAGCAGTCGTTGGGCTGCATTCGATATGATGGGAGAATCACATAGGTTTTAACAAATTAGAAAGAGTTGAGGTGCAAATGATGACCTAATGATTAACTCAGCTTCTGCAGGTGATTCTTAGGTATTGGTCTAACTAAGCAGCATTACTTGGTTTATATGTGATTTTTATTCGCAAAAACGAGAGCCACGAATAGGAGAATAATGGTAAATTTTGCTTCTTGAAATGTTCCTAACACGGATCGGAAAGAAAGAAGATATCAGTGCTGGCTGATATCTCTCCTTCATGTTAAACTGAATTTGATAGGTGCCTATTTGGGTCTGATATGGCTTACCTGTCGCAAATTGGTTCATGTTAGAGGAGTAACTAGGACCGTTATAAGACATTTTAACAGTTTGATTTAGACTTGCAATCTGGTTGCGGGTCTTATCTTCCAACATATATTCAGTTTTCAAAAAATATAACCGATAATTGAAAACGTATTGAACATTTTTTTAGATGCTTCCATAACGTATCAATCTCACTTTAACAACTTCTACGGCTTGCTGCCTGTCCTCTCCTAGCGATTGTAATATGTTTCACTCGTTCGCAACCGTCCGTGAAAGCACCTCACTAACTGCCTGTCCCCTTTCTCTTTTCGATGATCAAGTTTTTAAATCAAATTAAAACCATAATATCAGCTACCATACTATTATTATTCACTGTTTTTTTTAGAAATTTTCATCGTTTTATAAATCTTTTTTTTTAATGACATGTTGATATTTTTGTATCAAATTTCAAGATAACTAATATAAAGATAATTGAATGAATTTTTGATATCTAACTCATCCGTTTAATAATTCAGACTGCAGCAACGACCAATACTCCTGTGCAAACGGGAGATGCATCAGAGGAAGCTACGAATGCGACGGCGACAACGATTGTAATGACTGAAGCGATGAACGGCACTGTGAATGTTGTGAATGTGCAATATTTACACCACATATTATGGTAATATTTTATTCTAAACAATAAATAGCGTTGCACGAATAAATAGTTTTTCAATAGCGGGGTCTTGAAGAAGGTATGAAACAGTTCCGATGCCAGCAAATGCAAAAAGTTGGAAAATGTCCGTAACATATTTTTGGTAACCTTAATTCAATAATAAAACAAAATCCTTCAAGTGTAATATGCTAAACATTGTTCTGTTTTTTAATTAGTAACTCTTTTAGACTCGTTATTTTAATGATAAGTTGTGTGTTAGGCGCGTGTTCCTCGGAACAGTTCAAGTGCGAGAACACCGGCCGTTGCATTAGAAGGGCGTATCGATGTGACGGAGATAACGACTGCGGCGACGGCAGCGACGAGCGCGACTGTCCGGGGTCATCGTCATCCAACGCAAGTACGTTAGAGAACTTTCTTATTAAGATCGTGCTATTGATATAACAAATCTTATGGTGTAGAATATTAGATTTAAATATGTTTTGTTAAATGTTGTGCTTAAGCTACTTAGGTCATATGGTATGATCAACGGATAGGCTTGGATGCATATTATTCGAATATTTTCAGAATTACGTGATGAAATCAATACATTATGAAAAGCTTTTAGTTTATGTTTGAGTTAACAATATTAAGGCAGTGTTATTTCTCTTTGGGTCGAATCACTTTAAACATAAGCCTAAGGCTTCGAACGGGTGTATGTTTTTTTCAGTTTTTTTGGCACGGTTCACCAACTCTTCGGTATACTAGCGAAAATTTTGATGTAACTGCACCATTATGTCCCAAATCATCTTATACATTAAATAATTGTCTATATGATACAGGTTGCAGCAGCGCAAAATATTCCTGTGCAAACGGGAGATGCATCATAGCAAGCCACGAATGCGACGGCGACAACGATTGCGGCGACTGGAGCGATGAACGGCACTGTGAGTGACGTGAATGTCGTGAATGTCCATAATCCCAAACAGGCATAATACTAATAGACACATTCAAATATAACAAAAGACCACGTGTGATTGAAATTATTGGTGGTAGGAAAAAGTTTGAAGGAGAAAGGTGTTTGAGCCCCGAATTTTTTTTTCCTAAAGCGCATATAAGCGCAGTTTACGTAGCGTCAGGAGCCACGTAGATATAAGTGGAACTCTACCTTCATAACTATGCGTAGTTCTGCGTAGTTTAGGCCATAAAATATGCAAAAAGCTGCACAGTAATATTTTAGATACGTTGAACTATGAGAAATTTGGTATTTCTCTTGTTACTGGTGAAGTGTGAAAAATTCTACGACTGTCTGAGGGTCTCAGTGCAACTAAAAAAACTAAATTTTTTTTGCGACTTTGGCACTTTAGCAGGGTAACAATTACATAGAGTTCAACTCTCATTTTTTGGTATTATGAAAAGTTCGAGTTTTTTGCAATGTAAGAAGATGCCGCATGAACGATTGAAACCTGAAAATCTGTTAAATTTTTATCCTAAGTCACTCTCCAGTTTCGCCGTTGAGGGTAACAACGTTTTACTCTTCACCATTAATTTGTTCCTCACTACCGGAAACAAGTTTTTGATTGCATCATCACGAAAGTTTTGATTTTAATTCGTTACAGGCGAGTGTTTCTCTGAATATTTCAAGTGCGAGAACACCGGCTGTCTTGGACTGAATTCGAGGCTACCTAAATCTTCTCTTTTCAGCCAAGTAACGGTGAACCCAAGGACAGTAAGTAAGACATTCTTGATACTCCAGGTTTACTGCCGGAAAGTTCGACCGCAAATCTGCGCATAATAGAGCAGATGTAATACTCGAAAAAACAACATAACTTTTAATCGCACTGAAAGTTAACAAATACCAAGAAATTCGTTATACATAATCGATGGATAGGTACTGAAACTTGCAAAAAAGAATATTCCTATAGAAGATGCAGATCTCATTTACTGTCTTGGACTGAATTCGAGGCTACCTAAATCTTCTCTTTTCAGCCAAGTAACGGTGAACCCAAGGACAGTAAGTAAGACACTCTTGATACTCCAGGTTTACTGCCGGAAAGTTCGACCGTAAATCTGCACATAATAGAGCAGATGTAATACTCGAAAAAACAACATGAACTTTTAATCGCACTGAAAGTTAACAAATACCACGAAATTCGTTATGCATAATCGATGGATAGGTACTGAAACTTGCAAAAAAGAATATTCCTAAATTTAGGCTGGCAACAATCTAAATATTTCATCTATGCCTAAATAATGCAATCATGACAGCAGTAGCTTAGAAAACAAAGACAAGCATTACACTTACGAGATGTGGCACGTCGATCCTATTCATCAGTTCGATTGGTCGCTAACAATTGACTGTTACATTGAAACAACATCAAATTTACGCACGTCTGGACAGAAAGAAGATGGAGATTCGGTTACACGATAATGGCCGACAATAAGTAAAACAAAGAAAAATCAAAAAAGCTACTATTGCATTTCACAATGCATTACCAGGTTTATCAAGATCAAACAAGCACTAACACAAGACACAGTGAAACAAAGACTTGATATGGACAAAGAATGAACTGGATTTCTAGGCAATGAATTAGCTACACATCTTATGCTAACGCAGGAGTTTCGTCACCACTAAAATGAGACGCCGCATGCTGCACGCTGGCGAGCGGAAGTAGAGCTGGGCGGATGGTTCTGGTTCTGAGAGAAGGCAGAGCGCTGTAAACCCTAAACTCCAATAGTTTAACTCGCGCGACGCGACACCGGCCGTTGCATTAGAAGGGCGTATCGATGTGACGGAGATAACGACTGCGGCGACGGCAGCGACGAGCGCGACTGTTCTGGGTCATCGTCATCCAACTCCAGTACGTTAGAAAACTTTTTGAATAAGATTGGTCTATTAGAACAACTCTGATGCTGTAGGATCATATATAACTTTTTAGAATGAATTGATTGATACATTTGAGATGCAATTCACTCAAATTTGAGTTTCTAATCTTGTGGCGGAGTTTCTCTCTTCTGGTCGAATCACTTCAAACAGAATCCCAAAATTTTTACACGACTCTTATGATTTCTTTAGCTTTATTGTGATGGTAACCTATTCTGAACATTGTTATACTAGCGAAAATTTTAATGTACCAGCATTCATCTTGTATCTTTAATTAATTTCTACGTGATGTAGGCTGTAACAGCGACCAATACTCCTGCGTAAACGGCAACTGCATCACAGGACGCTACGAATGCGACGGCGACAACGATTGCGGCGACTGGAGCGATGAACGGCACTGTGAGTGACGTGGATGTATAGAATTCCAATTAATCATAATATTCACAGAAATTTAACAAACGATCACATATGAGCGAAAGAATTTGATGCATAAAAATTAAGCATCATTATTCTTAGAAGCCTGAGAATTTTTTTCCAAAGGAAGAAATTAGGGCAGTTCGCTTGGTAGCAGTAGTAATTCTCTCGCCCTGAACGAAATCCTTGGTTATCGACTTATCCCAAAATCTTCCTTACTTTTTTATTCTCAGCAGTCACGATAAAAGTAGAACAGCTCATTTCGCAATACGGCTCAACGAGGGAGATTAAAAGCCTCAGTGATTACTTAGCTTGTGATCGAGGGAGATAAAATGATAGAATGAGATCTCTCACGTATAAATTATATTGATTACTGAGCCCGAATCGCAAATACGGGAACAAACATAAGGTTTTTTGATGGTGCAAGTAATGGTCGCACCTGTACACGAATTAGTTTCAACTGGGGCATCTCAAGTTGTAATTGTTGTTGATTAGGTAATGTTTTAATCCTGTTATTCATTATTATTATGCAATTATGTTGATAGTAAACATCTACGGCAAATGTTGCTATCATTTTTCTTTACAAAAATGACCTTTCAGTTTGTAATATAAATAGTGATCGAATGATGAAAATCGTGGTGGCCAGTATATTAATTAGCAGATTTTACCTTGTTCTCATATAATTTCTGTATATTGTGTGTCTCTTTGCGCCTTCCGCGTCACAGTCGTGTCAAGCTATAGGTGTTCCCGGCATTGTTTCAAATCTTACTAGCTAGGAGTTCTCATCGCATTCAAAATCCCATTGCGACCGATTTGTGGGTGTGAAATGCCAATCTTAAAGAGTGGAGCAAATAGGGAATTTTCATCGAACCGAAACTCGATTGACGCCACAAGGTGTGATTGACGCCAAAATGTGTGTGATTGACGCGAAAAGGTGTGTGATTGACGCCGAAAGGCGTGTAATTGACGCCAAAATGTGTGTGATGGACGCCAAAATCTGTAAGATTGATGCAAGAAGGCGTGTGATTGACGCCAAAATGGGAGTGTTTGACGCCAAATAATTGTGATTGACACAATATGATGTGTGATTGATGCCGAAATGTGTGTGATTGACGCCAAAATGTCTGTGAAGGATGCCAAAATGTGTGTGATTGACACTAAAATGTGTGATTGATGCCAAAAAAACGTGGCAGCTGCGGTTTAATGCTGACAAGTGTAAAGTACTTCACCTCGGGAAGAACAATGAGCAGCAAGATTACAGTATGAGAAGACATGGCTGCAACGAGAGAGTAATGATTGAAAAGTCTAGTGTGGAAAAAGATCTGGGAGTTTATGTCGACAAGGAGCTGAAATTTTCTAAGCATGTTGAAACGCAAGCTAACACATCCAACAAACTTCTTGGACTAATCAGACGCTCATACGAGTTCCTAGATGCAGAAGCGATGAAGCAGTTGTTTGTTGCTGTCGCGCGCCCGAATCTAGAGTTTGGAAACGTTGTGTGGTCACCGAGATTTTAAAAGGACAGAAATTTATTAGAGAATGTTCAAAGACGTGCAACAAGGATAATTCCAGGCTTGAAGGCCAAGTCCTATGAAGAAAGATTGAAGATTATGAAGCTTCCAAGCCTCATGCAGTTATCGACGTCTGCGCGGGGACCTCATTGAAGTATACAAGTATACTCATGGTCTATACAAGGTCCCCGAAGGATTACTAGAATTTGAAACAAGAACCAACACCAGGGGCCACGGCTATAAGCTAAAAAAACGGCGCTGCAACTTCTCCACGCGACAAAATTTCTTCTCGCTTCGAATCACCGACATGTGCAACAGCCTCCCCAATGATATCGTTGGCGCTCCAAGTATGAACGCGTTCAAGAACAGACTAGATAAAGCTATGGAAAAATATATGTTCAGATTTGAAATGCCTAGCACCTTATCGAACTCGGTGGAAGTCTAGCAGCTATTTCAAACTATCGTCAGTCATGAAAAGATCCGGTCAAATGGCACGATTTTAGATCTTCTGTGAACAAGGCACGAAAAGAAAAAGAATCGGCGACAGGCCACATCAGGCCTACACTTCAGCGCCGAGATCACTATGTTAAAATGTGTATGATTGGCGCCAAATGTGTGTGATTGACGCAAGAAAGCATGAGATTTACGCTACCTATTTAATTGGGTTCACCTATTTAATTGGGGGCAAAATTTTTACCTAATTATATAATTACTTCCGACCTCGCGTCGCGCTTTGAATTTCCCGAAACAAAGACTGATTTTATAAATCACGCTAAAAATTTTTATTTCGCTGACACTTGCACTTCGATATAGCGTGTTTGACTGTGAACCTCAGAAATCTATGGTATGATGTTCGGTCCAATGTCATCAAACTGGTTTATTCAGAACATGGTTTGGGCGGTAGAATAAGAATGCATTTAAGAAAAAAACTTTCAGAACTGTTTTTGGTACAATAGTAGATGCGCCCACAAGGGTAGCAGGTTGCGTCGGCATGAATCGACATGAAATGGCTGCTATATGGCGGTACTTTCAGCAGAAAAAACGAAAAATTCAGCTCTGGGATAGAGCTGAAAATTAAAATTGTTGAGACGTTAGATCGTCATGTACGTATATCTGTAAATTTTTAACTCTTAAAGGTTCTCGTTTTAATTAATAAGAATAATATACTATTTAACACACAAGTAGATGCTGCCTGAACTTTTTCCCCTGCGCAAATACCCAAACCTCAGCGTCTCGAGATTTTTCGTCCGATGAAAAAACAAAAATTACACTCCACCCTTACGTGCAAGTCGCCAATTTTTGCTTCTCATTACCGCATACAAAGACTCACAAGCAGCAATGCAATAATTTTTTGTTTCAATTCCTCCGATGCAGGCGCGTGTTCCTCGGAACAGTTCAAGTGCGAGAACACCGGCCGTTGCATCAGAAGGACGTATCGATGTGACGGAGATAACGACTGCGGCGACGGCAGCGACGAGCGCGACTGTCCGGGGCATCGTCATCCAACGCAAGTACGTTAGAAAATTTTCTGAATATGATTGGTCTATTAGAACAACAAAACTTTGATGTTGTATGATTTTATTAAACCTTTTGTTAGAATCTTACGAGTGTTGCTCTCTTCTGGTTGAAACACTTCAACAGAATTCCAATATTTAGACTCGACGTCCATGTTTTCTTTAGCTTTAATGGCATGTCTCACCAACTCTTAACATTGTCACAATATGCGTTTCCATTTTCCATCTAAAATTCAACTGAAAAGAAAAGCCTCATCAGATGAATTCGTTGATTCCTTGAAACAAATTTGGTTTGTCGTTTGCTCCTCAGTGTGCTACATTGTTTCAATTATTATCATATTATCATGAGTAATTAATCTTATTTGGGAATTAAGAATAATATTTAAAAATAAATGTTCACGATGAATCTTATTAATAAGGATCTCATGTCTCCAGGTATTGGCGTTTCATGTTGCACGAATAATCCTAACATAACCCCCACAAGGGGGTTTTATGCATCTCCCGTTTTAAACAAGACAATGATTTTTGAGCATTTAGTTACTCTGATTAATTTTTTACCGTAAGGCACAGACAGTAGCAGCAACCTATATTCCTGTTCAAACGGGAGATGCATCAGCATCACAGAAACTTCTGAATGCGACGGCGACGACTGTAACGAATCGA
The DNA here is from genome assembly GCF_000764305.2 of Hyalella azteca. Taxonomy (NCBI): domain Eukaryota; kingdom Metazoa; phylum Arthropoda; class Malacostraca; order Amphipoda; family Hyalellidae; genus Hyalella; species Hyalella azteca. The sequence goes on along the minus strand of NW_025946104.1, from coordinate 23,638 downwards.
GCGGGCAACGGAGCTGTCAGTGTTGTGAACGGGCTTTGAAAAAATCAATTGTAGTGTATTCATGAATTTTTTAAAACAATCTCGTTCGATTGAAATAAATTGAAATACCAAGCTGTGAACCTAATTCACAGGATTGTTAGTTTCCCGCAGGTATCTACATAACGACCTTTTCATTCTTCGCCAAGCTTTTAAAAACATGGATAGTTGGAACTCGTACTGTCTAATTTGTAGCAAATAATGGACTGGTTCTTCATATGGTATTTAATATTCATGCATAAATCATGATAAGTGACTATAGCTCCAGTTCGATGCATCGCTTTTACATAACAATTCATTATATGCAACGAATAAACCTTGAGTCAACTGCTCACAATAATTGAGTCACTGTTTGATTAATTCGTGGCCAAAATGAAGGAATAAAACCATTTTAGTCTGAAATATAATTAATCGTCTCTGGAATATAATTAATCGTTTCCGCCTTACTGCAGAGTTCTCTAAAGCTTTCCCATCATCGAGAGTCAAGTCAGATATATTTTACATGAGCATCATTAACAGATAACATAAACTCTATCAAATTTTTAGCCAGCTATGACATGAAATGACTGAAATACGTCGCTTGTTTGAAAATCATATTAAGTCCAAATGGCAAATCAGTGCTATTCGGACTATTTTCCTCATGGCAGTGAGATTGAGATTCAATACTCAGAATAATAATTTCAGAAATCAATTGAAATATATCTTGAAACTTTTGTGCAAATTGTTGTAGACAATATTTGTTTGTAGCCGATGACACTTCATGTCCTCGTAATTTCGAGCGAGTGGCGGACAAGTGCTTGATGTATCTGAGCGAGGAGCAGACATGGCGCTCTGCTGAGGACACTTGCAGATCCAGAACTGGTCACCTCGTCACCTTCGCCGACGTGGACGAGCTCATCTTCGTGCTGCGATTCCTCACCCGGCCTGGTGAGTCGTGCAACTCCAGCAAGACCTTGAAAACCCTGAGGGTTCACTACCAACAAGTCTCGTGTACAGGCTAATCCATATGTTAGGGTCATTACCATCGGGTCTCATGTAGACTCATTCATACTTTCGTCTAATGTAATTTGGTTGGTAAATCCCTCCTTGCAATTCGTCGCGAAGATTCAATATGTTCCTTATTAAGATTCGTGGTGTGCAACGTGTTTTGTCGACTTGATTGACAAAATTCTTGGTATGCGATAAAAAAATCGTACATGTTTCAATGGCCTTTCACGTTGTAACTTAAAGTGTCGACAGTTGGCACTCATTTTTGTTGCAACATGGATATCGTTCCAATTTAATTATAAAATTCGAAATGCGATTTTTACACAAACTGCTCTACAGCTTTGACAGCTAAGTACAAAAGGTAACTGTAAGGAATGAGTATTATCGATGATATCCTTAGTATTTCATCGAGTTGTTACGAGTAGATCCTTATTCAGTTTTGAAGCCGTAAATATCTTGTAGCCTGAACATCATGCCATGATAAAGCAGATACTTCCAGTGGTAAATTATAAAGGGGATATTATGCTTGGTACATGATGGTTTTGGTGTAGTAGGTATTTAAGCCTTTCCACCCGCCTTGGGTGCTTCTAGGCTATTTATACTTCATTTGGTTGCATGTATGGTAGATGACGCAAGAAGAAAGATGACAAGAATGCAGAAAATTGGACTTGCTAGTGGTAGCTCTCAGGGTCGAATTAAGAGGCCCGGTCGGTTCGCCTAGAATTTGTTAAGCATATTTTTGAAGGCGTTTAAGGAGGGAGCAACTACAATGCTGCCTGGAAGACCAGTCCATGTGGACACGACCCTCTGTGAAAACAAGCTAGCTATTACGTTTCGTCTGCTGCGTTCCTGGGCCTGCTTCAAGCTGATACCATAGCTTTTTTTCTATTTCTTGTCTTAAAATTTCAATGATTCCTCATTCTCAGGATCTGCCACGAACGTCTTCCCGCCGCTGTGGGTTGGCATCTCCGCGGAGAAAAGCACCGACGTCCCGGACTCGGAGGAGCTGCAGTGGCGTTGGGCGACCGGTCGTGTCGAACCACACGTGAATGACATCAAACTCGCTCAACTTCATAAGGCTAATGTTACTACACATGGAATGAAAAATATATTAGATGCAAAAAACGAATTACTCCTCATATTTCACAATCAGTTCCAAACACGAGAAAGTTGAATTCCATTATTTCGTTCTAAAAAGCTCGTGATCTCGGCTACAATTAATTAATTCCCTCGAATCGTCCAAGAAAGAAGACTTATTGACCTTCTAAGTAAACAAAGTATAATTTTTCCAGCCATCTGCTTTGATGGCAACGTTACGCCCGACCGAGGAGCGCTGCGGGTTCCTGGATTCGCTGTCGTCGGCCTACATAAGCCTCACCGTCGACTGCCGCGATCGCAAGCGCGCGCTGTGCGAGGCTCCGCCGCTCTAACGACCATCACGACCCCTGATGAACTACGCAGATTACCGACGCACTGGAACGCTCTATGAGGATCTAACTTCGTCTTAATTTTATTCACCTTGGACTTGAATATTCTCTGCAAAATCACTTGCGTTTTTGCTTTATTCCGGGCAGTAGGAAGCCACTTATTTCAAGTAAGAAGCTCAGCCACAACCGTTGACCACATTTGGCAATTTTTTCACAATTTACAGGCTTCTTATCTCCATAATTTTGTTTCTCATTATCGATTAAACATGAAATTTATTAATATGAAAAATACGTATTGTTTTGCCCACATAACGTTGAAAATTATGGTGACTAGGGAAAGATTATATTTCTCATAAAATCAAATTAATTTCACTCAAAAAGTCAAATCGGCTAATTTCTTTAAATTTCTGTTCATGTATTTTTCTAATAATTTCAATCAGATAGACATTTTCATTTAAAAATATCGATAATGCAAATGAGAGTAATGACTTAGTTCGTCATATTATCATATAACGCCTGAATTTGGAGACTTTTCTTGTATTATCAAATGAATTAGACAATATGTTATAAAACATCGCTGCATAAATTGCTTTTGTTTTCCCTCCGTTTATCTTTAGCAATAGATACAAAATCAAATTAATATTAGAAGAGTGAAGAGCGAGAGTAAGACGTTGTAGAATGACGATTAATTTACGAAGACGAATGACGTAGAAAGACTNAAAAAAAAACTCGCGAACGAAGGCACAATCGAAAAATTTTTAGTTAGGACTGTAAATTCAAAATTTCGTTCGAATCTGCTCAGTAGTTTGGAAGAAATTACTTGATCACTGTGAATTTTGGCCCGTATTGGCATATAACTATGGCAAAAACGAATGATGGCAAAATTCAAACAATTTTCACGAGCAAAACATTACCGTTAGGTCCTAATGAATACGTGTACCAAGTTTCATCGAGTTAAGTTCATTAGTTTGAGAGATATTCCTTGATGATTGAATTTGAAAATTGGCCGTGAGACCGGCCGCGAGTCCGGCCGTTAATTTGTCCGAGACGTAAACCCAGGAGAGCTAGGTTAAAAAAAAACAGCAAAAACCATCGCTGTGAGTCATGTGCTGCACGTGTTGTGTACAAATCGTCTAACAAATGTTCGAACTTCTGACATTGACTTTGGACAGCCGCCCCCCATATCGCCCCCATACCGACCTCTTCTTCCTTATCGCCCCCCAAAATCTTTCCACCGCCACTAGGGGGGCGATATCGCCCACTTTGGGAACCACTGCTCTATGAGGATCGAACTTTGTCTTGCTTTCATTCACCTTGGAATCGAATCTTTTCTGCAAAATCACTTGCGTTTTTAGCTTTCTTCCGGGCAGTAGGAAGCCGCTTATTTCAACTGAGAAGCTCAGCCGCTACCGTTGACCACATTTGCCATTTTTTCACAATATACAGGGTTCTTATCTCCCAAAATTTGTTTTCCACTGTCGATTAAACATAAAATTTAATAATATACGTACGCATTGCTTTGCCTGTTTAAAGTTAAAAATTATATTGACTAAGAAAAGATTTTATTCCGCTCAAAATCAAATTAATTTCTCTCAAAAAGTCGTATCGGCCGATTTCGTCAAATTTCTGTTCATTTATTTTTCTAACAATTTCAATCAGATGGGCATTTTCATTTGAAAATATCGATAATGCAATTGAAAATAATGACTTATTTCTTCAAATTATCATATAACACCTGAATTTTGAGAATTTTGTTGCAAATTAACAAACATCCCTGCATAAATTCCTAAATAAACATCCCACATTGAATAAGTTTTTATTTCACCTTGTATGATCACTCAGAACTCTCTGGGTTAAATATTTCTTAGGAATAACCTCTTAATCCCAGAAACCTGACGAAGACATTGATGCTTTAAGCATCAATATCAAGTAGCCCTTAACTTTATTTCGTAACTCCGCAATATCTGTGTTCTACTTCTTCAGTAGCCATACGAGTTTAACCTCCAAAACCTAGTAAAACCTAGTTGCGGTAATGAGTAAAGTCTTGTGACAGTGAGTGATTTTTGTGACCGTGATTTGAATTTTTGTAGAACGTGGAGTGAAGATTGGCAGCCGTGGTGTCAGTGCTTCCTTTTTTCCACATGACCACTCCTAACTCACTCCATTACATAACATAACATAGTGATGTCGGCGCTGAAGTGTAGGCCTGATATTGCCTGTCGCCGATCCTTTTACTTTTCGTGCGTTGTTCACAGAGGATCTAAAATCGTGTCATTTGATCGGATCTTTTCAGGACTGACGATAGTTTGATTGATACTAGATTTCCACCGGGTTCGATATGGTGCTAGGCATTTCAAGTCTGAACATGTTAGGTTTTTTGAAAGAATACTGTCAATATGGGCCGGCCAGAACGGTTGCTAATTCTTTGAGCAATCTGGGATGGAAGCCGTTTGGTCCACATGACTTATTGGGATTTAGAGCTTCCAGGCGCTTGAGAACCTCTTCTTCGTGTATTTCAAAACCTGTTAACTTCGAACCGGTTGGGCGCTCCTCAATATCTGGAATACTGTTCAAGTCCTCATCTGTGAACACCTGCTAAAGAACTTATTAAGAACGTTAGCCTTGCCCTCATCAGATGAAATCTTTCGTTGGTCTACTTTCAAATCAGATAAACCGTCCCTTGTCCTACACTTCGAACTAGCGTACAAAAAGAAGGCTTTCGGATTCTTTTTTGCATTTTTAGCAATATTTGTTTCGAAGTTTTTCACTGCAGTGCGACAGACTTTTTTTAGCTTGATTTCGAGCTGTTGCATACAGGTTATAATCAGAATCGCTGCGAGTTCGTAAATAAGGCTTGTAGGCTTCTTTCTTGGTCTTTAGCTGAGCTTTAACTGTACTGTACATCCATTGAGACTTTTTGACTCTTCCAAGTGTAATTTTAGGTACACAGGCATCTACTGCAGACATAACAGTGTATTTGAGAAATGACCATGAATCAGCCACATTCGTGTCCTTAATACAGTCCGAGATATTCGCCGCATTCACTGCTTCACGGAGTTTATCATAGTCGCCTTTCGCAAGTTCAAACGTTCACGTTTCCGAAGAGTCTTTTCTGCACAGCACTTAATACTGAAAAACAATGATTGGTGGTGGCTTTTGCCCAACGGAGCCTCGTGGCGAAGCTCATCTATCATTGATTCTTCACTAGTAAACACAAGATCTAGAATATTTGGGGTCTGTTTATCCTAAAATATGTTGGCTTGGTGATGTTCTGGATTAAAAATGAGTCTCGCACAGACTCCAAGAACAGGGATGCTGGATGATTACCATCTCTTGGAGAAGATTCATCTGCCCAGTCTATTTATTTCTGGATGGTTAAAGTCACCAACGATCAACGTATGCGACCTGCTGAATGACATGCTCGGTAAAAGGCTGTTTAGTACTTTATTGTTATCAGAGGAGCTGATAACAATATAGGTGATCTAATAGGTGATCTATAAATGACCCCCATGAGGAGGCTATCATTACCTCTTAGAGTTATTTCGCACCTCACTGATTCTCTAGCTGATTGATGCTCTGCAGATAACTTAACTTGCGGGGCCCCCATAAGAGGTTTTAACCCACAGAGCTACACCTCTACTGCACTGCTCTTTATTTAAGTTATGAAAACAATCAAAACCTGGCAGCTGAAATTCAACAGGTACAATTTTCCCCCCGTGATTTTTAGGGAGTGTTTCTGTAATACAAATAATGTCTATACACTCGTTTGCGATCACGGTTAACAGTTCATTATTTTTTTGTCCAAAACGGAATCCGAGTACGTGTAAAAACATTTTAAAATTTTTTGTGCACTTACACTTTGATGTATGCGGTTGCTTCCTATATTATTTACAGGCCTTGATCTAAGGACATCATTTCTACTAATTACTTGTCCTCCATCTCCTCTGACCGACCGTGAGCAGCCGGTGTTGTCTTGACAGCTTGGATGTGATTGACCTGATTTTCCGTGCCTTTCCGTCCGATTATCTCATGCCATTTCTTGCGAAAAACCGCCCTCTCTAAAGGGGTGGAATCTTTCTTTACAAAAACTGACTTGTAATCAGCGGATTCTCCAAGCTTTCTCGCTGTTTTCAGCACGCTCCAGACCTGAGCAGAATCCTTTACAGTCACCAACTGAGGTCTGCAGGTGTTGGCAGCAGAATCCTTCGAGCGTAGCCTCTTGCACGATGTAACAGCAATCGGTGTGCTGAGTACCTTGCTGCAACATTCTTCAACAAGTGCTAAGTCATCCATCACTCGGTCCTTCGCATCACATGCGGTACTTTCGGGAATCCCAAACCAAACCAGGTTGGCCTTCCTACGTTCTCTATCAAGTAATTCACGTGAGCTTTCGTTCACCTGAATTAGCAGCTATAATAACAGTTAAGCAAGTTCAGTCATTGTATCGCTGATGAATTAGGAAAGGCGGAAAAATGACAAAAATTGCTGATGAAATAATTTTAAAATCAAAACTTGTTGTTGGGAAACTGAAGGTTTTACCGCAACAAATCCAATGGTGACGATTCTCAGTTTGAACTCGCATATTTATCTGTAAAAATTATGTAAACATCATCAATAGACTTAAAATTTTTCGACTTCTATTGTTTATTGTTTAATTGATTACTATAGCCGCATTATCTTCATCTAATTAAACGCTTCAGTTGTGCATGGACCAGTAGATATAAAAATAATCCTTATATACTTTGCGAGACATGGTTTGTTGAATGTCTACATTTGAGCACAAAAATCATATTAGTTTGTCGCACAAATTAATATTCCCTAATGATTTCAAAAAAAATGTATTCAAAGAAACGAGGAAAACGTGAATTTGACTAAATGTGTTTGTGGCAAGACAAGACTATAGAGAAGAAAGTTTTGTAAAATACACGAGACATAAGTCATTTTTTCTATCATGCGATAAATGTATTCATGTTCTCAGTTTGAGTTGATCACAATACTTTCTTGTCATATGTCACTCTAATGAGTTAAATTGAAGCTGTTGATGAGCTAAGTTGAAGCAGTTAATGAGCATTGCTGATATGATATAGAAGTGCAAAGACTGACATATTTTTGGCATAGTTGTAACGAACAACATTTTGGCGAACTAATATTTTCAATACTTGACAAGCTGCATATAGCATATTCGATTGATGTCGAAAGATTTTTCAACATAATAGTTGAGAATCAAATTGGAAATTGTTCAAAAAGGCGATACCAAAATAATAATGACCAACATTGAGTTCCATAAAAAAAATGAATATGAATTTGACCCTTTCTACCTCAAAATTTATGAAGGGTGACCGCGAAAGTCCACTCCAGCAGCAGTTATTAGTGTTGGCAGCAGCGAATGCAGCAGCTGTCTGGGAGAATTCAATTACCGATGCCACCAGAATCAAAATTCTCCTAATTTGAGCAGAAAAGAATTTTCCTAATAAGCTTTGTTTATGTGATATAGACAGCAAAATTTACAATCCTCATAGCTTCATTTTACAGGATTTAAAAATTTATATTTTAATACAAAATAAAAGTGATCTCTAATATGTTTAATTCCATGAAAAGAATGCAAAGAATAATAAACTTTGAAAGTCGATAAAGAAAATATGTGCTTATGATTCTACTCAGTAATTATGGTTTGCATGAGTGATGCCACTTCACAACTTTGGAAAGAGGACCGAGTGCTACCAACGACTGAAAGTTCCCTGGGATTTGTGAACCCTTTCTCCCACAACCCGAAACCCCAAAATCTTTTTGATAATTTCAAACAAAAGCAGTATTAATTGCACAAAGAGCCGATCCAGCCCACATATGAATAAAAATTATACCTACAAATGGCAAATTCACATTCATAATTTTCATACGGCTCCCTCTTCACATTTCTCAATGTTTAAGAATTCACGGTGAACAATATAATTCACTGCAGAGCAATTTTTTATCTGACAGGTCTCTGGGATACCCGAACGCCGTCTATACATTTACAGCGTCAGACGACCACAATCATATAATACGATCGATAATAGATATTCAAAATACATTTATTCTGATTTTAGTAGTGATAAAGTACTAATAATGAGGGAGAAAAAAAATTCTAAAGATGTTGTTAATACCAATTTAAACAGATTTGAATCAACGCTTGTTTAGCATTGACTTTCGGAAAATATTTACTACATTACATGAATACGAACACATTAAAAATGCAATAATGTAAAGAAGTTTTTTCTAAATAATATCATATGATATGTGAGATTTTATTCTGGATTGAATAAATAAACTTTGGACACCCATCACACGCAGGGCTGCATTAATGTTTCGTTTTCTACGTCACGCTTAATGAATGTTTGTCAGAACGACCCTCACGCACACCTTTGCTTCACTTTAGCCTAATGCTACATTAGTCCCGTTTATTCATTATATTAGATATATTGTTTTCAAGGAACGAATTTCTATTGTTCTCTCATTACCACAGTATCAAAAGATAAAGATGGCTTTAAATAAATTTAAATAAATTTTCGATGAATTTATTCGGGATCTTGAAGTAGCACTTCGAAAGTAGCACTTTAAGTGGCTGCTCTTGTTCCTAGAGCTCACGTCATCGGTTACGGTTCAATCATTGTTGATCCTCGTCTTCGGAGTTTGACAATTGGACGGTTATAAATAGCTGCGGTGGACCGAATACCGAAACGTGAAAATTATTCATTTTGGAGAATAGGAAGGCATTGCAAGTTGTCTAGGAACGGATAGAATCATCGATATGCATTTAATTATTAAATTGGAGTACAGTAGTTTAATTTAGAGGACGCAACAATGTTTTTATATTTTTAAACGAGAGCCTGGCGAAATTTTATCCATGTAATATCTAGCCATAGAAGGACATTTTTTAATGAGCATTATATTCAGCCATATACAGCGTTACCGTGATTGATCAGCTTAACCGTAGTTCGCGGGATCCAGGATAGCAGGATTTATAACCGTCCGTATAAGAGGATCTACAATGATTGAACCATAACCGATGACGTGAGCTCTAGGAACAAGAGCAGCCACTTAAAGTGCTACTTTCGAAGTGCTACTTCAAGATCCCGAATAAATTCATCGAAAATTTATTTAAAATTATTTAAAGCCATAAAATAAAAGATGGCTTTTATTTTACCCAAAGTTTTGTCGTTTCGGCGGGTGGCTTCAGCTCTTGATGGCAGTTCTGCTCTGTACGGTCGCAAGTGCTAATCCTACCGATGGCACCGGAGAGATTTTTACGTAATTGCAATCATTTTGAATGAAATCCATCTCAAATCTCACATAATTAATCGAATTCATTGAAGCTGAGTTCTTACTTTTCCCTCATTTACTTACTACCAACACGAGATGCCATACGAAACCGTGTACACGAAGAAGGTTTTGCTGCGATTTATATTTCCGGGAGTCGGACCGTTTCCTCGAATGTTCTTTCACATAAGAAAAGCTATACAATTTCATCTCATTCTTCTTTTTATTCATTGCGTGCATATTATATTCATTGGAGATATGGGTGTCGTGTAATTGACGATCATAAAATGAAAGAAATCCTGCCTTTTTATCACATGAACCAGTTTTTGTAATCGCCATGCTTTTCATTATAATCTAACCAGTTGAAAACAACTTAAAAGCATGATTTTTCACTATATTCTTTTAAATGCTCTATATGTAACGAAGTCATGTGATATCTTCAGCACTGTCTGATGAAATCGTTGGCGAATAATTCATTAATGCAAATAGTGAGTTCCAGTATAAATATTATGTCAAAATACCTGCCAGTATATTCTCAAAGAGTCAATAATGTTGTATTTCCCCATTTTTATGCAGGCAATGTTGATTCGCCCCTGATAAAATAGAGGGAAATTTTTTGACACCAATAAAATCGATTATTTGCAATTATTCAAAATTTATAAGAATTATGGGCAGTGCAATCACAAGCCTATTTCATCACCGAGTTTCCATGCACAGAGCCGTGCAATAACGGCCAGTTCGTGTGCGCCAACGGCCGCTGCATTCCTGGTCACTTCAGGTGTGACAACGACGACGACTGCCACGATGGCAGCGATGAACTCGAGTGTATTGGACGTAAGTTTACAGCAACGATTTCTTGTCTTTCTGGCTATACTGGTTATGAATTTATTCTACAATGTGTTGGAAAACACGAGAAGGTATTAGTAACGTTTAACTTTACATAACTTAGCCAGCGGTCCAATCCGATTTGAAGAAATGGCGGAATAGCATTATCATTTTAAATCATCGTACTATTACGAAATGATTGTATCTAACGCGCGAAAATAATTATTTTTAATTCGTTTTGTTTTCAATTTCATATTAAAAGCATACTTTAGTATAAGGCTCAGTCTTAAGATACTTGATTATACATTTTCTTCGGAGTCTGTCGTAGAACTATTGATATTAATTAATTTCAAAAGTACGATTCTGAAACGAACTTATCCGAGTAGCTTATTTAGCCTTATATGCGATGCTTTTATACTGCTGATCGGCAAGCGTATACACGATGCTTCTATACTGCAGGGGCCATACTTTCAAAACTCGCTAAGTGAACGTAAGGACTTACGCTCTATTTTCTTGTCTATGATTGGTTGATTTTGCTTGAAAGGCCGTCATTGATTGGGAGATGAACTTATGATCTTTCAACTTTTTTTGAAAGTATAGGCCCTGATCAACAAGAAATACCAAGCTTGTATATAAAATAATTGTGTTAACAAGTTAACAGGTTGTGCAGGTAACACGTTAAATCTGTTTAAGAAGCAGGTTAACATTTCGATTAGATTCCCGGAATAGTTGTATCAAATCCCAAATATCTGATATTCCCATTATCAAATTGTCTTTTCAGTTATTTATTAAATTATTTATCCAGGGTAATCTTATAACGAGCTATCCGTTCAAACCCATTTTTAACTTTGAACGAGCTTGAAGTTTTTAACTTTTAATACAATTCAAATTCTGAAAAGTTTCAGCTTTTAATGTTATTCCAATGTTCAATTTTACCTTTCCCTCCTTCTTTCCATATTACTAACTCTATAACTAACCTAGGAAATTTTACAATAGAATAAATGAATAATAAGAAGCTTGTAAATAATTTAAAAACTCATTGTCCGACAGCTGGCCAGAACTGCACAATTAATGGCAGTGACGTGATGGCAGCGACGAACTTGACTGCATTCTTCGTAAGTCTCACTTTACTGTTTTTTCTTATTGTCCCCGTATTTAGTGCCGTTATATTGATTCTAAAATATAGGAGGAAATAAACAAATTAAAAGAAACTATATAATCCTTGCTATGCATATTGTGTAATCACGAGCACAATGATTGCTCACGAATATTTTGATTTTATCTTAATTAGTTATTTCCTTGGTGTGGCAGTGACTTAACGTTTACAATTTTTAACCCTCAATTTTCAATATATTTCATCACGCCATGAAATTGAATGCTGATACACCTAAATTTATTTAAGTGTTTTGAGACGGGTATAAAAAAAATCTCTAGGATAAATTAGATTCTGATTCGAAAATGGCGTTGAAATACATTGTCGGGAATGCAGTGCATCGACATATGATGTATATTTATCTACTGTACGAGTTTATTTCAGCTGGCAGGGTCTGCACTATCAGTCAGTTTGAGTGCATGAATGGCAACTGCATTAAGACTCGCTACCGCTGTGACGGCCAAAGCGACTGTCAGGATTCGAGCCACGAGGAAGACTGTGCCGATGGTGAGTCAAGATATTCTGCACATTTCTGTGTTGCAAAATATGCTCACATTTCTGTGGTGAAAGATATGCTGCAAATTTCTGTGGTGCAAGATATGCTGCCCATTTCAGTGCAAGATATGCACTGAAGAGGACTTGAACAGTATTCCAGCTATAGAGGAGCGCCCAGTCGGCTCTAAATTAACAAGCTTTGAAATACAAGAAGAAGAGGTTCTCAAGCGCCTTATGGCTGTAAATCCAAACAAGTCATGTGGACCAGACGGCTTCCACCCCAGATTACTCAAAGAGTTAGCAACTGTCCTAGCCGGCCCTCTGACGTCACTTCTTCGAAAAACTTTGAACGAAGGAACTCTGCCGGCTGACTGGAAAGAAGCTCAAGTGACACCATTGTTCAAAAAAGGTGACAAAAGCTGCCCGGGCAACTATCGCCCTGTCAGTTTGACAAGTGTCGTTTGCAAGATAATGGAATCTGTTGGCCTATTCTATTCGTTGTGTTTATAAACGATCTGTCAGAAGCTGTGTCTAGCGTTTGCTCGATGTATGCTGACGACACAAAAATTTATAATACAGTGAAGAATACGTCACAAAAAGTACAGTTGCAAGGTGATCTTAACAGGCTGGTTGACTGGGCTGATAAGTGGCAGCTGCGTTTTAACGCTGACAAATGTAAAGTTATCCATCTTGGCAAGAATAATGAACAGCAAGATTACAGTATGAGAAGACACGGTTGCAACGACAGAGTGATGATGTCGAAGTCGACAACGGAAAAGGATTTAGGAGTTAATATCGACAATGAGTTGAAATTTTCTAAGCATATTGAAGGTCAAGTTAATAA
>NW_025946104.1:0-10224 GCF_000764305.2 Hyalella azteca | reverse complement strand
CTGTGAATTAAGAATATAAAACGTATCAATTCGAGGTCTGTCTCTTATACACATCTAGATGTGTATAAGAGACAGATGTAGCGGTAGCGGTAGCGCCCGCTACATTTAGAGCATGTAGCGGTAGCGGTAGCGCCCGCTACATTTAGAGCATGTAGCGGTAGCGGTAGCGGCGCCACATTTCAAAGTAGCGCTGCCCAGCTCTGCGACGGTGCCATCCTTTACTCAGTCCAGTGCGGCGAAGACAGGTTCAAGTGCGCCAACCATCGCTGCATCAACGCGCGCTGCAGGTGTGATGGCGACGACGACTGCCACGATGGCAGCGATGAACTTGACTGCACCCTTCGTGAGTCTTGCTTTGCGGGTTTTTAGGATTTTTTCTCGTCCTCGTAAACTTCCTCCGTATATTAATTCCAAACCCTGAAATCAAGTGAATAATTTTGAAGAAAGCGTGTTTATTTCAATCGATGTTCTTAGGATATTGTAGTTTCAGATTGGACTGTAGATATTTTACATTTTCTTCAATCCTCACCCAAACTCATACTAGCCCTGATTACTTGTTCATCTCTTTTAGGTTCCGGAAATCTTCTACACCTTTTTAGACTTTGCACAAGCCACCCTCTAGTCTCCACCTATTTCTAAATACGATAGATGCCACCAGAACCATAATTTTTTTATTTACTTTTTACTTCTTAAAATTTCAAGTAAATTATGTGCATACACATTCTTTCTATCACTGCAATATTTATCATGGCCCGTTTCTGGCTAGAAAAATAATTATACTAAATATTACGGAAATTTTATTCAAGTTTTTTATTTTTCATTAACCAATGTTTGAATAATTCATTTCGAAATTCGGATTATGTACTTGTGGCATGTTTTGAAGCTTACTGCCTCGTTGTGAGGGTGCACGTTTGTACTCAAATTTTTCGATCGACAACTTTTAGTGCAAATTACTACTCAAATTATTTAAAAACTTTGTACACACTCACTTTTACTGTGAATTAAGAATATAAAACGTATCAATTCGAGGTTTCGATAGTTGTGAACTGAATTGTTTCGGAGTTTGATATGAAAATTGTCGTGAAATAATTCATCAAAAAATCAGTGCACGCGTACACGTATATATGAGTTCTGTGTTTACTTCAGCTGGCAGTGCCTGCATGATAACTCGGTTTGAGTGCAAGAATGGCAACTGTATCAAAGCTAGCTTCGTCTGCGACGGCGATAACGACTGTAACGATATGAGTGTCGAGGAAAACTGTCCTGAAAGTGAGTTTCAGTTCATGGCGATATGGCAACAAATTTCTTCTGGGTCAGTACTGAATCTCTTTACCGTGGAGGAACATGGGATTATTCACGTTAATTTCAGTACAAGTTCGCATTGTTTCTGTTTATGGTAGTATGGAGACTGTACGAGTACTTACAGAGCCAAGATTGTTCTGGAAAAACGGAACTAACAGATTTATAAATAATTTGTGAGAATAAGATAAGATAAGAAATAAGATATCACATCACTTTGCGAGAAAATTTTTTGAGCAAGTATAATTTAATATGATATTATTTTCTGGTATTGAATAAAAAATCTAGATCCCGATGCGTTTATATAAGAAACAAGCTATAGGCATTCTAATTCGTATCATGAAATGCTTGTAAATATAAGCTTGAAAAATTTTTCCTTTTCATGAGGAGAATCTTCTTTTGAGGTAACTAATAAACATTGAGTACAATGAGAACTACTTATGTATCTTAAAAAATTTCTCGGTGTAAGTTTTGATAGAAATTTTCAAACTCTTGAGTACTGTAGGCAAACAAATTAAATGGAAAATCTATTCGAGTAATAAAGGTCGACGTGCATTAAAAATCAACCCTTCGACAACGCATGTTTTAGGTGGGTTGACTGGTGTGGAATACCAACTAAATTTAGAGACGTTTCAGGTGACGATTCATTTCATCTGAATTAGAGCGGCTCTAAACTTCATTTGGGATGAAAGGAATCATGATTCGAGTCTAATTTCAAGGAAAAAAACGACATTACACTCGATTCACAATAAAACTCATGAAACTTTCTAACGATTTAAAGTCACTCAAATTACGAGTAGGGGAAATTCAAGTGCACATTGATGACTTCTTCTAAAGGTTAAGATATTTTCATGCTTTTAATTTATAATAATTTATGACTAACCCATATGCTTCCTTGCAGGTTGAGGCGTCTGGTCCAGGTTCTCCAGCTCTCATCCGGTGATACTGTTTTGCTGACGCACATTGGACAACGACCAACATGCAACACAAATAAACATACTCCTACATACCACTACACCTGCTTCTATACAGTGAAATTATTAAACTTTCATCACTGTATTGTTATCAGCTTCAAGTTACTTGATTATATTTTCACTTGAACTTTCCATCTACGAATTTAGAAGGTTTTTTAGTTAAAAATAAACTCATTTAGCTGCCGATGCAGCTAATGGTGGTCATTGATTCTGATTGCACCTCGAATCTCGAAAGGATCTCAGAGCAAAACCGATTAAATTCGGATCTTATGTTTCATTGGCAGTTACTGTAATGGGATAAATCATTGGAAGTATTCAGCATTGTCCGATAAATTATCAGCTGCATTCTTCCGTTTTTTCAATGAAATTTTAAGAGCCAAATATATTAGGGACTTGTGCAATATAGATCAGCTAACATTAGTATTGTGCAAAAGATGACTTCAAAACATTTTTTAGGAAAATGATTATTCATTTCATTGAATTTCTTTTTGGCATATATTAATACATCTTTATTTTTTATCAAGTAAGCACACACGTTCAATATGTTGCTTCCATACAGACAAATTCGCTTGTATTGTGTAATTTTTAACCTATCATCATTAATGCATATAAATAGCTGAAAAAGGGCCGGGCGAATCGTATGTAAAGAGCCTCTGGTTCATCAAGAGAAAACGTAGCAGCCAAAAGAAAAAGCACAATTAAACAGTCATATAAAGAAAGGAGATACCAAAAACTAAAACATATGCAAGGTATCGTATAAATTTCTGCAAAATTATTTTGTGGAGCAATATGTTTTATGAAACCAGAAGAATGGACGAGATACGCGGGAATACGACTACGAAGTCAGGGTCAGAAATGAGCTAAACTAGTTTTAGTTATATACAAGATAAATGCTAGAAGAATCTGTACATTTGTTTGTATCGGTATGAATGCGTAGCTGAGTATAGAACTTATATAATTTAAAAGCTTTAAGAACTTTCAGGTTATTAAAGCAAATAACTATGAAAATTTTGACATTCTCGGAGGAACATAAAATTACTTAACGAATGTAGTGGTTAGTAGGGAATTTTTCTAACATATTGTTGGGGAAAAAGTTTGAAATTCGACTGATATCACTAACAAGGCGAGACTTCTTCCTTTCTTCGCAGTTGAAATCAACACCATCAAATAAAGTTGAATAGATTATTTGTTCGCCCCAAATAAAGTTGTTCCTCCTGCTAAATATAATGTTTCACCGCTCTAAACTAAAATTTCACTGTGAAGAAATTCATGGCTAGTGAACGTAAACTTTCTAGAGTAGGATGGCCTAAATAGCAATTAAGCAAGTTCAGTCATTGTATCACTGATGAATTAGGTAAACGGACAAATTCCAAAAATTGATGATGAAATAAGGTTGAAATAATCATTTTTTTCTGGAAAAATGAATGTTTTACCGCAACAAACCTAATGGTGGAGATTCCCTGTTTGAACTCGTAGATTGATCTGTAGAAATTATGTAGACATCTTCAAAATACTTCAAATTTTTCGTTTTATATTATTTGTTGTTCAAGTTTTTATCACGACTGAATTATCTTCATAACATTCATCGCTTCAGTTGTGCATGGGCCAGTAGTAATGGGCACTTCTCAAATACTTTAAGAAACCAGGTTAGTTGAATGTTCGCATTTTTGCCCAAAAATCAAATTAGTTTGTCGCCCGAATTCATATTCTCTAATGATTTCAATGTATATATTAAATTGGAAAAATACGAGAAAAATAAAAGGTGCCCAATTGCGTTGGTGGCAAGACAAAACTGTAGAAAAGAAAGCTTTGCTACATACATGAGACATTAGTCATTTCTTCAATAATGCTCTATATTATTAATTTATTAGACATTACAAGGTTTTTAGTTACTAGCACGACCTTAAGCCGACGACTCACATGCCACCTACAACCTGGAGGACCTAAGAACCACATGCGGGAGATTCACAATGAGACCATCATCCGAGCGACATTGGAGGCCTGCACCAGCATAGTTATGCGGTGCACTGACCCTTCGAGACTGGTGTTAGCTGAGGCTCTCATTATCAAGAGCGAGTCTCCAGTTATAAACCTCCAAACTACAGGATTCGTCCGGACGCTGAAATTTTCAGAGTAATTTTTAAGTTAATATTTTAAATTGTATCCACTATACCATTGATACGTACTACTGTCATTTCCAAAGTTCAATTTCATGTGTTGTAAAACCTTCACCAGCATGATAATGAAAATTGTATTTTCGAAATGTAACAATCCATTAAAATGTCATTTGGTAACCTGCATTTTGATCTCCCGGCGCCAGCAAGAAATTTTGTTCGACTCATTGAAAAAACGAATAAGAAGATTAGTAATAAAAAGCATGCTCCGGTCTTCAATCAACTTGCATTTTCCACTGCCTTCACTTTTATGATAAAAACGATCGGTTCTACACATATCCATGACAAAAGCGGTCGATCCTTTGCACTTCTACCCACGTAACGCCAAAGTTTCTTCTGTACGTTCGTTATACGTATTCCTACTGCGAGGTTATTTTGTCAACTGCAATATGTTGTACGCTATGGGAGGCAATTATGTCATCTCATTTTTTCATTCCTCATTCGCAATTATCTCAATTCTTAATAGGATTTGTTATTAGTCTGCAAAGCTTTTTGGTGTAATGAAAATATCCACAAATGAACATTTAAAAGCAGTCCAAAAATGATTGTCCCCCACTATTTGTCAGAATCAGAAACCAAGAATGATATTTTTTATCTGTTAAGCTGATATACAGGGTGTCCCAAAAAAACGATACTCAACTTTGAATAGCTGTAACTCGAAAAGTAATAGAGTTAAAAAAATTTGGAATGTCAGGATTTGTTTCCTATGTTTTTCTCCATCTCTCCGCCAAAACTCAGACAGATCGATGTAGCCATAAGCGTTTGACAGAACTTTCAGTGACATGTGCTAAAATCGTGCTTGCGCAAAGTTTTAGCAAGATCATTTTGCATAATCATTACGTTGTCTTGACATGTTTTCTTTTCGCTATTTCATTTTTTGTATCTTTGGTGAGACACAATCATGGCAATCTTTGGTGAGACACAATCATGACAATCTTTGGTGAGAGGCAATCATGACAATCTTTGGTGAGAGACAATCATGACAATCTTTGGTGAGACTGATTGTCATGATTGTCTCTGACCAAAGATTGTCATGCTTGCCTCTCAACAAAGATTGCCATGTTTCTGTCTCACCAAAGATACAAAAAACAGCGAAAAGAAAACATGTCAAGACAATGTAATGATTTCTGCAAAATGATCTTACTAAAACTTTGCGCAAGCACGATTATAGCACATGTC
Source organism: Hyalella azteca (assembly GCF_000764305.2). Taxonomy (NCBI): domain Eukaryota; kingdom Metazoa; phylum Arthropoda; class Malacostraca; order Amphipoda; family Hyalellidae; genus Hyalella; species Hyalella azteca. The sequence goes on along the minus strand of NW_025946104.1, from coordinate 4,598 downwards.
ACTGAAAGTTCTATCAAACGCTTATGGCTACACCGATCTGTCTGATTTTTGGTGGAGAGATGGAGAAAAGCATAGGGAACAAATCCTAATCTTTCAAAATTTTTTAACTCTATTACTTTTCGAGTTACAGTCATTCAAAGTTGAGTATCGTTTTATCGTTTTTTTTTTGGACACCCTGTATAGGTAGTATTCAGTACGAAGATAGGTTAAAAATCTCACAAACAAAGCGAATTCGTCTGTATGGAAGCAAAATATCGAAAGTGTGTGCTTACTTGCTAAAAAATGAAGATGTATTAATATATACCAGACAGAAATTCAATTGAATGAATAATTATTTGCATACAAAAATTTTTCTGTTGTCTTCTGCAGATTACGAGTGTTAGCTAATACTTACTATACGAGTACCTAATTTATTTAGATCTTGAAATTTCACTGAAAAAATGTAAGAATGCAGCTAATAATTTAACGGACAAAGCTGAATACATGCAATGATTTGATACATTACAGTAACTGCCGATGAAACAGTAGATCTGAATTCAATCAGCTTTGCTCTGAGATCCTTTCAAGATTCGAGGACCAATCAGAATCAATGACAGCCATTAGCTGCACCGGCAGCTAAAATGAGCTTATTTTGAACTCAAAAACCTTCCAACTTCTTGATGATGGTTGGAAAGTTTAGGTGAAATTATAAACAAGTAACTTGAAGCTGATAACAATAAAGTGATGAAAGTTTTATGATATCACTATATGGAAGCATGTGTAGTGGTATGTAGGAGTATGTTTATTTGTATTGCATGTTGGTCGTTGTCAAATGTGCGTCAGCCAAACAGTATCACCGGATGAGAGCTGGAGAACCTGGACCGGACGCCTCAACCTGCAAGGAAGCATGTGGATTAGTCAAAGTTTATTATAAATTGATAGCATGAAAATATCTTAACCTTTAGAAGAAGTCATCAATGCGCACTTAAATTTCCCCAACTCGTAATTTGAGTGAGTTTGAATCGTTAGAGAGTTTGAAAGAGTTTAAGTGTGAATTGAGTTTAACGTAATTTTTTCTTGAAATTAGACTCGAATCATGATTCCTTTCATCCCAAATAAAGTTTAGAGCCGCTCTGATTCAAATGAAATGAATCATCAGCTGAAACGTCTCCAAATTTAGTTGGTATTCCGCACCAGTCAACCCACCTAAAACATGCGTTGTCGAAGATTTGATTTTTAATGCACGTTGGCCTTTATTATTTGAATTTATTTTCAATTTAATTTGTATGTTGACAGTACTTTAGCGCTTGAAAATTTCTATCAAAACTTACACAGATACATTAGTTAAGATACATAAGTAGTTCAAATTGTACTCAATGTTTATTATTTACCTCAAAGGAAGATTCTCTTCCAGTAAAAGAAAAAATACAAGGCTTACATTTACAAGCATTTTATGATCCAAATTAGAATGCGTATAGCTTGCTTCTAACATAAATGCCTCGGGATCTAGATTTTTATCCAATACCAGAAAATACTGTCATAATAAATTATACTTGCTCAAAATTGTTTTTCGCAATATGATGCGATGTCTTACGAGTTTTTTCACATAATATTCGTAAATATCAGTAAATTCCATTTTTCCAGAACAATCTTAGCACTATACGTACTCGTACTCTCCATGCCACCATAAACAGAAACAATGCAAACTTTTAAAGAAATTAATGCAAATAATTCTATATGTTCCGCCAATTGTGAAGAGAGTCAGTATTGACCCTGAAGAAATTTGCTCTAATATCGTAATGCACTGTTACTCACTTTCGGGACAGTTTTCCTCGTCACTCATATCGTTGCAGTCGTTATCGCCGTCACAGACGAAGCTAGCTTTGATACAGTTGCCATTCTTGCACTCAAACTGAGTTATCATGCAAGCACTGCCAGCTGAAGGAAATACAGAAGTCATGTCTCTCTAAACCCGTGTACTGCCTTTACGATGAATTATTTCACTACAATTTTCATATCAAATTCCAAAACAATTCAGTTTACATATATCGAAACCTCGAATTAATGCATTTTCTATTCTAAATTTACTGTAAAAGTGAATGTGTACATAGTTTTTAAATAATTTGAGTAGTAATTTGCATTAAAATTTGTCGATCAGAAAATTTTAGTACCAACTTTCACTCTCACAGCGAGGCAGTAAGCTACAAAACTACCCCACCTGTATAAAATCAGAATCTCGAGATAACCTTTTCGCACATTGCTAAATGAAAAAAAAATGTATGAAATCTCCATTATATTTTTTGTACAATTTTTCCCAACAAGAAACGGGCCATAAAAGATATTGCAGTGATATAAAAAATTAGTTGTATGTACATAATGTCCTTGAAATTTAAAAAAAAACGAAAAGTAAATAATGAAATTTTGATTCTGGTGGCCTCTGTCCTCCTTAAAAATATGTGGCAGCTAGAGGATGGCTGGTAAAAGGTCTAAAGAGGTGTAGAAAACTTTTAGAGCTTAAAAGAGATGAGGAAGCAATCAGGGCTAGTATGAGTAAGGATGAGGATTGAAGTAATGTAAAGTATCTAAAAAAGTATCATCTACAGTTCAATACGAAAATACACTACCCTAAGCACATCGATTAAATTAAACATGTTTTCTTAAAAAAATTTCAATTGATTTTGGGGCTATACGGGAAAAGTTTACGGGGACGAGATAAAACCCGTAATGCATGACTCACGAAGGTTGCAGTCAAGTTCATCGCTGCCATCACGACAGTCGTCGTCGCCGTCGCACCTGTAGCGCGCGTTGATGCAGCGATAGTTGGCGCACTTGAACTTGAATCCGCCGCACGGGACTGAGTCAGGGATAGCACGGCATCATAAATTCATCTTTAAGGGGATCCATACTGCACTTAATAACTTTAGGAATCAAATTAGAAAAGTTTTTAAAGTAAATTCTAGGATGATTAACAGTGCGTGACTTATAAAAATAACTATTCAGTTGATGTAATTAAAAGTTTTAATCTACCTTTAGAGTCGTGTATAAATTTTCATAACAATCCATGTTATTGTCGGTTTTTATATGTTCTAAAATTATATTAAAAAATATTTCCTTCACGAGATATACTCGCAAAAAAATCGTTTGAATTCTCGATGCGAACTTTCAATAATAATACTACGTCAATATTTTTTAATAATTTTTTTATTTTAAATAAGCATATATCTGTCATTTTCATTTGCCATAACCAGCAAATCATGGTACTTTAAATATAGAATTTTTCAGTTATTTTTTTTTCATTGAAACTAAATATAATGCACCATGTGATAAAATTGGAAAGAAATAATCCCTTGTTTCAATATCATCAACAAATCCGTCTCTTGCTTGCCCCACAGAAATGAGCAACATATCTTGCGCCACTTTCTGTACCCGTGTACTGCCTTTTCGATGAATTATTTCACAAGTTTCACATTGAATTCTAGAGCAATTCTTCTTGCAAATATCAAAACCTTGAATTGATTAATTCCTAGACCTAATTTACAGTAAAAATGAGTGTGTTTGAGGTTTTAAAAATATTTGAGTGGTAATTTGCACAAAAAGCTGTCGTTCGGAAAATTTTAGTGCAAACTTTCTTTCTCACTCACAAACAACGAGGCAGTAAGCCACAAAATATGCCACAAGGATAAAATCAGAATCTCGAGATGACTCATTCAAACATTGTGAGATGAAAAATGAAAAAGTTAAATAAAATCTCCATAATATTTAGTATACTTTTTTTCTAACAAGAAACGGGTCATGGTGCATATTGGAGTGATAGAAAAAATTAGTTGTATCTAGATCTTTTCATTAAAATTTTGCGGACTGCAAAAGAAAATAATAAATTTTTGGTTCTGGTGGCGTAGGTCCTACTTAAAAATAGGTGGCAGCCAGAGGGTGGCTAGTGAAAGGTCTAAAGGGTCTAGAAGATGTTCAAAGTCTAAAAGAGATGAGGAAGCCATCATAGCTTGTATGAGTATGGGTGAGGATTGAAGTAATGTAAAGTATCTACCTTCAATCGAAACTACACTACCCTAAGCACATAGGTTATGTTAAACGCTTTCTTCAAATTCTTTACTTGATTCTGGGGTTTGAAATTAATATAGGGGAAAAATTTACGGGGATGAGATGAAATCCGTAATGCATGACTCACAAAGGTTACACTCAAGTTCATCGCTGCCATCACGGCAGTCGTCGTCGCCGTCGCACCTGTAGCCCGCGTTGATGCAGCGATGGTTGGCGCACTTGAACTTGCCTTCGCTGCACGGGACTGAGTTAGGGATAGCACGGCATAATAAATTCATCGTTCAAAGGTTCGACACTGCATTTTATGATTTCAGGAATTTAATTAATAAAATTGTTTAGTGTAAATTGTAAAGGTGATTTATCATGACAAAGAAATAACTACTAAGTTATAGTAATGCAAGTTCTAGAATACAAGTGTCGGCGTTGAAGAAATAGGCCCATGGCCTGTTGCCGATTCTTGAACTTTTCGTGACTTGATTCACAAGGGATCCGGCATTTGGAACCCGATCTTTCCATAGCTGACGATTGATTGAGATAGCTGCTGGACTTATTGCCTGGTC
>NW_025946103.1:0-1305 GCF_000764305.2 Hyalella azteca | reverse complement strand
TCATTAGGCTAAATTCACATATAAATATTGCTAGAAATAACTTTATTTCAAAATTTATTTGTTGTGAGAAAAATCAAAAGTTTTCATGAAAATATGGTATTATTGCAGATTAACTACATCCAAAAAAAAAGGGTGTTTTTTTTTTAATTATATGTTTTTTGGGGTGTAGATTACGAATCTGAAATTCATTTTTGGCGGTCGGCATCGGAAAACCGATTTTTTTCGCGACTTACTAACATGGGGGTTACGTAACTTACGTTACCCACAGGCTGGAATTCTAAGATTGGATGTTCACTTATAAAAAAGCTTTCCACACAAGGTGAAAAGCTTTCCTTTGATACAGTGCTCTGCCATGTTACTGACTATAAATAATAAATGTAAAGATGGATCATAAGTGGACAAACTATTTCAATTGTATAGTACATTAGGTTTGTTATAGAATAATTTGGATGTCTCTTGTTTGATAAATATTTTTTATTTTTATTTTATTTATTGGATTTTTAGAAAATTTTCCAGGCCCTTTGTTCATAATGATCAAGTTTAAGTTAAGTATTTAGTTAACCAGTACTGTAGCACATATACCATATTTGGGGGTGGGGCTTATGGACACAACCAATCACAGCATGAAAGCATCCCCATCAACCAATCACAGCTTGAAAGCATTCCCATTTCCCATCAACCAATCACAGCTAGAAAGCAAAATAATCTTACAATTCCATTAACCAATCACAGCTGGAAAGCTGAAACTCCTAAAAGGGGCTAAAATCACAATCTCATCAATCAATCACAGCTGGAATTCTGGAAAGGGATAGGATATGTACATAATTGACTGAAAGTGTAAAGTTCCTGGCCTTTCCAAGCTTTCAGGTCCTGCTTTCCAATATGCTATGTGTACTGGTGAATTTAATACCCCTCTAGAATTCCACACTGGTTACCCACTCACCTTTATTTACTAACATGGGGGTTACGTAACTTACGTTACCCACTCACCTTTATATAAAGGGTCGGATTGTTCATCGAAATTTTACAAAAAGCTCTTAGGTTGGGTTAAGTCAGCCAAGTTCCTTTTTTTAGATAGCATTTTGATCTAAAAGGAACCTGGGCGAACCAACCCAACCTGCGAGTTGGCGTTAGGTTGTGATCCATTAAAGCCTTAACGCGCCTAAGCTGAAACCTCCTGGGTGGTGCGGAATAGCAGCCTATATCGTAACCTAACCTAACCTAACCTAGCGCGATTTTAGGGTTTTACATAGGTTTACAGTCATTCCCAGATCGATTTAGTTCAAAAATGTTTTCCGATTTTTC
>NW_025946102.1:0-749 GCF_000764305.2 Hyalella azteca | reverse complement strand
CCAAGTAGATATATTCCATACTAGCTGTACTGTGCAGTGTGCAGAGAGTGAATGAATATTGCAAGATCATTGGCAGCGCTTCAGTAGCAAAATTTACGCCTTCTGAAGATCTTGCCAACACATTTAGATTGAAATTCTTACATTTAATTTGTCAGCTAGTCTGGAAAAGTCCTATTTTTGTCTGAAATATCACGGCTCTAATATCATATTTCAGTAGGTATGAAATCTCGCGGCTCGAATGTCATAAAATTTTGTTTGATTAAAAAATCGCGGTTTGCACTTCGCAAACATGTCATTTCATAAAATTTTCAACTTCCGCAATCTGCATTGCTTTACCGTTTCCGCCAAAAATATCTTGCAGAAAAAACATAAACATCGTAATGTAAACAAATAAACAAAACGTTTGTTGAAGATCGCGCATAGTTGCGGACTCAGTGTGGAATTCTAGAGGGATAATAAATTAACTAGTACACATAGCATATTGGAAAGCAGGACCTGGAAGCTTGGAAAGGCCAGGAACTTTACACTTACCTTCAATCCATTATTTACATATCCTATCCCTTTCCAGAATTCCAGCTGTGATTGGTTGATAGGATTGTGATTTTAGCCCCTTTCAGCTTTCCAGCTATAGTTTGATAATGGAATTGTAATGTTATCTGCTTTCTAGCTGTGATTGGTTGATAGGGATGCTTTCAAGCTGTGATTGGTTGAAGGGGATGCTTTCAAGCTGTGATTGGTTGTGCCCATAA
>NW_025946101.1:1197-2092 GCF_000764305.2 Hyalella azteca | reverse complement strand
ACATATTCTTTTGTCAAATTAAATTCAGTGCAATTAGAATGCATGCCATGGGCCGGTCCTTTCTTACCCCATGAAGGCTGCGATCCTGTCTTACCTCATTTGACTATACATGTGGAAGGTAATTAAGGTAAATCACATAAAAAGTAGTACTACTCTATGCTGATGTATCTGCTATCTCAAGTCACCTACTATCTGGGTTTGTAGTGTACCTATAGGGCTAAATAGTGAGGAACTCTAGTCTAAGGTTTGCTTGATCATGTGAGAAAAGGCCAAACTGCTAAAGGCTTTGATTTTGAGTTTCAAATTCATATGTGCATCAGTTTTGAGAAGGGTAATGTGCATGTGGTAGCTATCGAACAGCTGAAGACATAGAGATTAATTAGAGAGAATGCGTCAGCTGGGCCGCTGGCTACTGGAGTAATTATGAATGCAATAAAAATGGATGGTTGGTATTTGACTATTTGGGAGTGAATTTGGATCAAAATAGATGTGAATAAACAGAAATTTATGAGTCTTCTGTCATTATTGAGCTGCTTGAGTATATCATTGTTTATTTAGGAATACTTGACAACAGGGTTGGTGATTTTTTTGATTTTTTTTAATCAAAAAATAAAAAATCAATTATTTTTTTATTTTTCATGATTTTTTTATTTATTTGTTTTTTTTTTTAATTTTTTCAGCCTTTTTGTCTTTTTGAAGCGTTATTTTTTATGTTGCAATTAGCCTACTAACAATAACAGTACCTCATAATGGATGGCTAAAAAGGGCACTTATTGCCTTCAATAATGGCCAACAGGCCAAGGTGGTGTTTACCACTTAGGGATTTTTGGGTAAACAATTATTGATAAGTCTATTCATTAGCTTTGTAAAGTTTGTATGGAGCAAGGTAATGAGC
>NW_025946101.1:0-885 GCF_000764305.2 Hyalella azteca | reverse complement strand
TGTGTGAAGCTGGAACCTTTCCTCAAAGAAGGTTATGGGTTAGTGTAATGTTCTGACCATGATTTAGTAAATATGTAAATAGTAGCCATTAAGTTGTGTAGAAAATATAACCAACAATCTGTTAACCATTCTAGTAAATTTAGTAATTATTTCTCAAAAAGTTTGGTACACAGCTCTTTAATATAGTTTCAATATAAAATTTTGTCCTGAGCTTGTCCTTGTTGTTAAACTTGATGTTAGGGTCTCAGCTTCTGAAAGAAGTGTTATTACACCATACCGCTCTTTCATCAAGTTAAGCTCCAGTAGTACAACTCTGTTTATGGTCTATAATAACAAAGTCAGACTTCACTTGTTCATTCAATATAAATCCATACTCATGGACTTTAATTACATCCCGGTACTACTGCTATGTCTTAGCTCTTTGAGTGAAAGTGCAGGCATTGCCAGTGCATAAAATTTGATGGGCATTGAGCAATGCAAGAATTTTGTAACCAAAATTAGTTCATGTAGGTATATTCTAAATTGAAGACTTGATGTGTGCTAGTGAAATTCAGCTGTATGTAAATGTGTAACCAAAAGTGTATTGCGATTTGCTGTAAAAATACACCATTACCAGCTATGAGCTATTTATTTACAAAAAACATGTAACAGCAATGAAATACGATGAAGCTGCTAATTTATTTTATTCCAATTATTTACTATTTTGTGGGCTAAATGTAGGTGACTGATTCTAGATTCTCTAATTGAATTATTTCAGCTACATATATTATTGGAAATCTTTGTGTAAGTATTGGAAACCGTTGGACTATCTTGGATAGTATAAATGCAAGCACAGAAAAGACTATTTGTTATTTTAATTTAATTCTGCATGTCCAATTTTTCAGT